>NW_025726482.1:0-67744 GCF_021461395.2 Schistocerca americana | reverse complement strand
ATTGGCTGATGGTATTGTTATCATTAGCAAAAGAGAGAAAGAATTACCAGAGCGGTTGAATGGAATGAACAGTTTAATGAATACAGCATTAGGATTTACAATCAAAAGAAAGATGAATGTATTGGGTAGTAGTATAAACAACATTGATAACAAAGTTATGAAAATTAAGGACCACACTAGCAACAAACATAGACATGAGGGACAATGAAAGTTGCTCCAGCAGGGTAATACGACATTCCCTAGAAAACAAGACTAGAAATACCAAACACAGGCCTTAATCTGTAGAAGAAGTATCTGAGAATGTACATCTGGAGCTGAGTAGTGAATGAAAATGAATCGTGGGCTGTGAGAAAAGCAAGAAAAGAGAATACCACATTCAGAATGGGAGGCTATAGAAGGATGTGAACTGATAAGAAAGGAACTGTGGAAGTTCTCCAAAAAACAGGTGAGGGTACTCATATGTGGGAAACTGTGACAAGAAGAAGGGACAGGGTAATAGTATGTGAAGACATCAGGGAATAACAGCCATGGTACTACAGGGAGCAGTATTGCTACTCTCATGTGAAGAAACTCAGTTCCTCCCCCCACCCCCACATCTCACATAAACGTAGGTGGTGCTATCAGCACTAAATTTCTTGGAACAGCCAGAAAAGTAATCTATAATGGGTAGAGTTTCTGCTCTATATGTGTGTCAATGCTGGGACATGCTGTTATGCAAAACTGCAGCGGTGCGACCAAGGTGCTCTATATCTTGAGGAGCTGAGGCAGAAGAGGCCTTTTCCACTTTCTTCTGATTTTACTCTTTAGGATCATGTTTATTGTTACCAGTAGATATTTAATTCAGAATTCTAGGAAACTTTCTCCTCTCTCGTTCTTTCCAATAATCTTATATTGTCTATTAACTATGTCTTTTTACCTTCCCCTATTACAGCAAACCAATGATTATTAGATTTCTCTCTTTTTACATACAGAGATACCTATTCACTATTGTTGTATACTCTCTTCCTGTCACTTGATTTTCTGGGAGTGACAATGGCTTCCAAAACTGAATTATTGTTGCTATTGTTTTGCTAATTATGACACAAATAAATCACTGAACTCTTCAAAATTACTCCTGGGTTGCTATTCAGCGTTGACCTTTCCCTCAACTTCCTCATCCTGTTGATATTATCACATTCCTCTAACAGGCCATCCTTCTTTCCATTTCAATTCACTGGTCACGTTAAATCTAGATCCAGGCATCATATTTTCTTTTTCATATTTCCCAGCCTTCCTATAACTCCCCCCTTTCCCCCTCACCACTCCAATTGAGGATCTTTGGGACTACCTCGAGTGTGCTGTTCATGCCATGGATTCTAAACTGAGAAGACTAGTGCAGCTGGCCTGTCTGTACCTTCCAGAAACTCATTGACTCTCTTCCCACATACGTTGTGCTGCCAAAGGAGCTTATTCAGGCCTTTGACAGGTTGTCACATTAATGCGATTAGATAGTATATTCATGGGTGATGTGTTTCGAAAACAGCTTCTTTAAAGAAAATGTAGAGCAATTTTAATATATTTCGTGTTTCAAACATGAATTTTCATGTCATGCTAACCAAAAAAGAGAGAATCAGGCTGAATAATTAACAATAGGGGCTTGAAGTTAATTATCAATGATCTAGGAAGTGCAGCCAATTTAACCAAAAGAGAAAATTTCTAGTAAGTAAATATCACAAAGTATTGCATAAATATTTAAGTGTAGCCAAAAATTTTATTAGCTATCAGAAATTCAGGGGAATATATAAGTAAGTGGTGTGGAACAAATGGAAGTTAAATATCAGTGACTCTTCAATGTTCTGGTTATCGGAGAAGGTACAGAAGCAGCAATGGGTAGGGTGGAGAAGGCCGTCAGCAGCACCCTAACTGAAGGAAATCCTGTGGTATTTACTGGACAGTTTTGTGAAGATACAGAAAACTTGAAAGACAGGCAAACAAATATGACGCCTTTTCATCAAGGATGCAAGCAAAGCATGTTGACCACTACACCCCTTCTGTGGGAGCCAGTGTTACATGTGCTGTGCATGATGGCTGAACAAAGAGAAACAATATGGGGAGACTCCACACTGTATGGGAGCAGCCAGAGCTGCCGTTAGGCCTGGGTTCTTATCCTTTGAGCTGGTCACAGGTTGCATGCATAATGATCAACCTCACGTGGGTGCACAGACGCTCACTTCACCTTTTCTGCGAATCTTCTATACAAGCCATTAATGAGGAACTGTTTCATCTGCTGAGCCTTAAATGTAGTTAAAAAGTTTTCCTATACCGTCTAAAGACAATAAAAGATTGCGCTGAGAAAATTATTTTCAGATTGTAAACACCGAGTTGGGAATAGCAATTGCTCTGACCATCTACTTTACACGAACTGATTTCCTCAGGTCTATATTAGCTGCATCATCAATCGAAAACTGTTAATATATTGTTGCTCAACATGATCTTTGCTGCAGTACGATACTTTGTACCAGGTGTTGGTTATGAGTGACACACTTAGTCCTCATCTTTTCTTGTGTTTACGCAGCGTGACACTATTGCTAGGTATTTTACTGCAAGTAGCAGTTGAAGAAGACACACTAAACCGCTTTAAACTCTACTTTACGCAAACAGGATTTTAGTGACCTGCACAGTGCACAGAATGAGGCCTGAGGCACAGCTCGTCTTGGCCCCAAACTAGACACATCACTGCTTCGGCTTATGTGCTGAGCAACGCATCTTTGTGCCCACAGCAGAATGACTGATGCTGTATACAAAGGGTTTGTACCTTTGTTGAGATACCTGATGCAGAAAGCTATAGGGCAACGTTTTGTACACATGCAATTTAACAGTGACAACAAATAAGGAGGGACTGTGTAAAGGTCAAAATGTTTGAAGCTATGAAAACTTGGGCTGTTTCATGACATCTGCAGCATGAGTGGCTGGCATTGTCAAAGCTTCACCCTCCATTGCCGGTGATGAATTGGAGCCGAGCTCACAGCCACAGACCATATGTACCTGTTGCCCCAATGTCTGAGGGCTTTTCCGCGGTCATTTCCGGTGCAGTTGTACTCTTGCTACCTGCGACGGTCGTTCGCTGCATTACAGGAATCCAGGATCCGTTTACCTTAAGGCTTTCCGCTTTCTTGTTGGAGCCATTCACGTGTTTTTCTATTTCTACAGCTTCTCTGAATAAGCGGCTGATTTCTCAAGCTGGCCCAACCTGCACTGTCTCTTATGTTCTTTCATCCTGGTAATGATTGATCATCCAGTCATCCCGTCTGCGGCAGCGAGGTGGGCTCCAGTTCACCACTGGCAGTGAAGGGCGAAGCTTTGACAATGTCAGCCACTCGTGCTGGCGAAACGTCAGTAAAATCATCAGACGAACATCGGCCAAATGACCCGAGATAGAAGCCAGTAGGCAGTTTGTCAACAAGTGGCGACGAAAGCCTTAACAATTCTCTTTGAATCTGCCGGGCAACAAAAGTATTCTGAGGTACCAGCAAATGGCTGTTGCAGGCATCAATGAAGCTGTATTTTACAGGACAGAGACATCTATACAAACTCAGTGGCAAACATTATAGCCTTGAACACACACACACACACACACACACACACACACACACACACACAGACACACACACACAGATATCTGGACAGAGTTTCACACTTAACAATGGTAAATGCAGGTGATCATCTTGTCTCACACTTACCTGGTTTCTGTTAGTGGCCCACCGAGCAACTGACTCACTTTGACCACCTCATCAGGGTGGTTGAGGACCGCATCGGCCCAACCCGCTGTGGCAAACACCAGCGAGTTGGCTTTTATGAAGGCGACAGCGACCTCAGCGAGGCTGGGACAGGAGTACCTCACTGCCAGCACCGCCGTGCGCGCCGCGTTCTCTGCTGACAGCTGACTGGCCAGCTGCTCCTCACACTGGACCTTCAGCCCCCACACGCCGTACCTGTCTGCAGCTGCCAGGAGTTGTGGGGCCATGCGGGGCATCTCGGGAGCATGGAGGGAGTTCATGTAGGCCAGCAGCTGGTGCAGCACCGGGCCCTCGACGTCGGGGACGGTGACGACACTGCTGTTGGCCTCCGGCGTGTCCTGGCAGAGCATGGCGGCGAACACGGGGCTCCTGTCTGCCAGGACGGCCCTGTCCGCCACCAGCCGCGTGTCCCCGGCCACCAGAGTCACCGTGGTCCCTTCCCCAGCATCCGTAGCAGCAGCCTCTTGCACCTCCCTGGCGGCTGCCATTGTGAATGTTTCTGAAACAAGGCATCACTGAACAGCCATTTGCCCTTACACAGCACCGTAAATTCATGTATTAGGCATAGGTGATCTGTGCTCAGCAGCAGCGGGTAAATATCGCCAATTACATGTCAATCACAGCTGCATGACATCCTTCCCTAGCCACAGGTGATAGCCACGTGTCTTCAACAATACAATATCAAACACCTGTATTTCCCACAAGAAGTCGACAGAAAGGGGTGAAGACACTATTTCTGTAATTTCTAGTCGCAGTACAGTGTTACAAAACAATGAAGGTTTTAAATATGGAGATCAGGAGCAATACAAACAAGGCCTGGCGAATCTATAGCTCATAATCACTCCCGGTATTTAGGAAACTGCTAGTAATTACCTTTCCCGTTCCACTCCCAAGTAGAGCGACAGTGAAACAAGTACTAAAATGTAGACTTTCACGGGCGGAAATATCATGTACATTATAATTATCCGGGCTGTTATGCCATGGTCGGTTGATGAATTCTGTGTCAATTCCCAACGTTTCGTCTCCGACTGCGGGAGACATCTTCAAGGGGGTCAGTAGCTTGATGGAAGGTCCAACACACCCAGTACAGTCAGTAGCGAGCCAGTGGGTGTGTTGGACCTTCCATCGAGCTACAGACCCCCTTGAAGATATCTCCTGCAGTCGGAGACGAAACGTTGGGAATTGACACAGAATTCATCAACCGACCACGGCATAACAGCCCGGATAATTATAATGGACAGTGAAACAAGTGTCTATATGCCTCCTTATGAGTCCTAATTCCTAGCATCTTATCTTTGGGTCCTTACGCGAAATGTACGTTGGTAGCAGCAGAATCGTTCTGCTGTCAGCTGCCAAAGCCAATTCTCTACGTATTCTCAATGGTGTTCCTTGAAAGAACATCAGCTTCCCCCCAGGGATTGACATTTGAGTTTCTACAGCAGCTCTGTAACATTTTCTTCAAACCTATTGCTACCAAATGTTAGAAGCCTGCCTCAATTTCTTTGATGCCATTCCTTCAATCCGACCCGGTGACGATCAACACTCACGCAGTACCCAAGAATGAATCGCATTACTGTTCCGTAGACATCTACTTTACAGGTTATTTACACTTCCCTATTTACGTGCTCGTTCCATTTCATATCGCTTTGCAGCTTTACTCCAGGATATTTAATGGACGTGACTATCAAGCAGAACGCTTCTAATGCTGTAGAGGAGCATTACTGGATAGTTTTTCCTACTCATCTGCCATAGCTTACATATTTCTACGTTTAAAGGTAGCTTTCATTCATTATACAAACAAGAAATTTCGTCTAAGTCACCTTGTACACTGCTAAGTCACTCAAAAACACCACCTTTCTCTACCTCAGCATCATCAGCAAATAGTCCGCCCCGGTAGCTGAGTGGTCAGCGTGACAGACTGTCAATCCTAAGGGCCCAGGTTCGATTCCCGGCTGGGTCGGAAATTTTCTCCGCTCAGGGACTGGGTGTTGCGTTGTCCTAATCATCATCGCGCAGGTCGCCGAAGTGGCGTCAAATCGAAAGACCTGCACCAGGCGAACCGTCTACCCGATGGGAGGCCCCAGCCACACGACATTTCCATTTATCAGCAAATAGCTGCAGATTGCTGCCCACCCTGTCTGCCAGCTCATTTATGTATATGGAGGATCACAGGGATCCTCTCACACCACCCTGCCGATACCCTTGTCACTGATGAACGCTCTTCATCAAGGACAGCATATTAGATTCTATTATTGAAGAAGTCTTTCAGCCACTCACATATCTGAGAACCTTTTCTGTTGCTATCTCCATTAACAGGCTGCAGTGCGACAGTTGCAGATACTTTCCGGAAATCTAGGAGTATGGACTACCTTTTGCCCTTCGACCAGAGTTCGCAGTATAATCATGTCAAATGACAAGGCGAGATTCACACATGCAATTATTTCTGAATTTGTGCTGATTTGCACACAGAGGCTCTTAAATAAAGGAAATTTATTTTCTTTCAATTGATAACATGTTCAAGGATTCTACAGCAGACGAATGTTGAGAACATTGATCTGCAATTTTGCAGATTCGTTTTTTTATTCTGGTTATATGGATGCACTTTTTTCCAGTCGCTTGGAATTTGGTGCTAGACAAGAGATTCGCGACAAATGAAAGCTAAATTAGGGGCCTATGCCGTATACCGGGTGTCTCCAAACATTTTAGCCTAACGGCCACACTGGCTGTTCTGCTAAATCCCAAGGGCAAAGACCTGGCTACAGCCTCTAAGTTTTCCTGAGGCCTGATACAAGTATTGCTCGGCTCACCTCGGTACAATTCAGTTTTTGTGACGCTTATCACTGTCGTCATTCTTTACGAGCTGACAGTGGCACTGCAGTTGCCATTGCGCAGTGAACAGCTATTATTGCATGAAATCTGGGAGGGAACAAAATGTGGAAGACTCTGTGAGTAATCACACTGAAGTCGGAAACGAAATATCAAGCAAAAATTGGAAAAATTAACGGAAAGGAAGAAAAGCTGTTAAAAGTGTTAAAAACAATATAGCAGGTGGCCTTGGCTGGCTGACTGCAGTAATAAAAATGGATGAGCCAGCCACTGCCACACACTAAAATACCCATCCTAAGAGCAAAAGGCAAGAGAAACACAAATGCTGAAAAGATGAATACCAAGTCGAATAGACAGCACCAGAGGTGGCGGGGATGAGTTAAAATGCAGGTAGGGTGAAGGGATGGAAGACAAGGCCACATGCAAACCCTTAGACTGAATGTTAAAATCCTCCTCTCGAACAAAACTTGAAGCTAGATCGGCTGTTCAGGCACTGCCACCCAACACTGCAGGCAGTGCGCCAGGAAGGTTAAAGGTCTGTCTCAGGGCGGCTAAATCTGGACAGTCCAATAAAATGTCAGACAGTCAAGTGTGAACCACAGCGACACTTTGGTGGGTCCTCGCAACGTAGGTGACCGTGAGCCAGCCATGTATGTCCGATGAGGAGCCAGCAAAGGACGATGTAGTCCTTGTGAAAAGCTCGCATGGAGGACTACCATACATTCGTCGTCTCCTTTACCATTCGTAGCTTATTCAGCAAAGTCAGGGAACAGCATTCTGTATACCAGAGCCCTAAAACTAAATGAAACAGACAAAAATATTTACAGATGTAAATTAAGTGATGAGCAGCATTCGAAGTCCTGCTGATGATTTCCACTAGTGAACTTGATTCACAACCATAGACAATTGTGAGTGGTGGTGGTGGTTTGGTTTGTAGGGCGCTCAACATCCATCTTTTTCACATTCCAGTCTCCCCATTTTTCTGAATGATGAGGAAATGGTGAGGAGAACACGAACACCCAGTCTCTGGGCAGAAAAAAATCCGCCGATCTAGCCGGTAATCGAACGTGAGACCCTGTGATAGACAGGTTCCAATACTAACCACTAGACCACGAGCTGTGGACAATTGTAAGTGGGATGTTACAGTTACGTAAATTTTATTAATCATAATTACAATGCTTAATTTCATTATGTTTATTGAATTACGTTACTTGGGCACAGTAAAGTTTCAGGAAGTGTCATAATTAATTACAATTAAAGTGTTCATTTACACTATATATACTATATGTCAGTAGTTAATTTGTAGTTTAATTGGTGGTAGAATAAAAGTAACTGATTATTACACGATTAAGTTCCATCGTAACTTCGCTTAATGAGCATGATGCACTTCTAAATCTTACTCAATTAACCCTCTTTAAGTGCAACAGTTTTTCGTAGGAATCCATGCAGAATAGGTCAACACGTTCCATTCCGAAAATATAGGTACCCAAAAAGACATAACATAGTAACATAATTTATTTGTAGTACAGTATATCGTGTTTCAGAAGAATGATGTCTCAAGATATTTGTTAGTGACTGTGGCTGAAAACTTGTCGACAAAGGGAAATAGCATGTTCATACTTCGCATAGCTACTGTCTTGTGGTTATCTTAAATGAATTCGTGTCAGTTAACGATCAAAAATCCTTGCCCTTGCATCGTAGCAGAAGCAGTCCCAAACATTGGCGCATCGCGACCGCTACTTCTGGCTGAACGAAAACAGGCGGCACCGTCGGAGCTTCCATCCACTTCACAGAGCGCGGTGGTCTGCAGGTACGGCTGCCATCCGCCCCGATACGTCAGGACCGTCCCTGGTACGGACCTCCCCCTCCCGACACCCCCGACAAGAGGAAATTATGTCCCCATTTTGCAAAACACTCTTAACGAGCTTGGCTGACGTACTGACGCAACACCATCTCTTAGCGCAACATGTAAATGCAGCCTCAGCTTTCTCTGTGTCAACAAGTTTATGTTGATAAGATCATCTCACAGATGGTGTTGCATGTTGCGTATCCTCTGTTTCCGATGCAAGCACCTTCTGGATGCAGCACTGTCATTCGAGAAAATACCAGAAATCTCCAGCACTACGTGGCTGGAACTATACAAGCAGCGCCACACGGGAAAATCGGCCAGTTCCCATTTGCAAGCTGATAAGACGGTTCTTCCTAAACGTAATACGAACAACGTGTGCCAGTTGGTAATGTATAGTCACGTGTACGGTGACGAAAGTGTTGTCGACTTTTTACCGCCTAATTAGCTTATCACAGCTAAAAAAGTCTGGAAAAAGTGTGTCACTTTTCGAATGATTACACAAAGAAGCGGTCTTTTGTCAAGAAAGGACGTGCAGATCAGGCAGAGCTGAGAGGTTCGTTGCTGTTTCATCTCAGTAACTCACGGAGGTAAGCCAGAAGTGAAGCATCACATTTCTACGAAGAATCTTCTACAGACGTTAAAGTAACCTCTGGCGTGCCACAGGGGAGTGTTATGGGACCATTGCTTTTCACAATATATATAAATGACTTAGTAGATAGTGTCGGAAGTTCCATGCGGCTTTTCGCGGATGATGCTGTAGTATACAGAGAAGTTGCTGCATTAGAAAATTGTAGCGAAATACAGGAAGATCTGCAGCGGATAGGCACTTGGTGCAGGGAGTGGCAACTGACCCTTAACATAGACAAATGTAATGTATTGCGAATACATAGAAAGAAGGATCCTTTATTGTATGATTATATGATAGCGGAACAAACACTGGTAGCAGTTACTTCTGTAAAATATCTGGGAGTATGCGTACGGAACGATTTGAAGTGGAATGATCATATAAAACTAATTGTTGGTAAGGCGGGTACCAGGTTGAGATTCATTGGGAGAGTGCTTAGAAAATGTAGTCCATCAACAAAGGAGGTGGCTTACAAAACACTCGTTCGACCTATACTTGAGTATTGCTCATCAGTGTGGGATTCGTACCAGGTCGGGTTGACGGAGGAGATAGAGAAGATCCAAAGAAGAGCGGCGCGTTTCGTCACTGGGTTATTTGGTAACCGTGATAGCGTTACGGAGATGTTTAATAAACTCAAGTGGCAGACTCTGCAAGAGAGGCGCTCTGCATCGCGGTGTAGCTTGCTCGCCAGGTTTCGAGAGGGTGCGTTTCTGGATGAGGTATCGAATATATTGCTTCCCCCTACTTATACCTCCCGAGGAGATCACGAATGTAAAATTAGAGAGATTAGAGCGCGCACGGAGGCTTTCAGACAGTCGTTCTTTCCGCGAACCATACGCGACTGGAACAGGAAAGGGAGGTAATGACAGTGGCACGTAAAGTGCCCTCCGCCACACACCGTTGGGTGGCTTGCGGAGTATCAATGTAGATGTAGATGTAGATGAATCTTACCAATAGATTCGCGGTAGCATCAACATCAAAGCCCATGGCTACATTCATGATGAAAGAAGATACCCAGAAAGAATTACCCGTTGCTGCTGCAAAACTAACAGCAGCTTACGAAGTTGTCACGCTTCGTCAGTCCTTCAGTTCTCTTGACTGTGACGTAAAAGTGAATGCCTCAATGTATCCCGACTACAAAGTCGCAGCAAAGCAGTCTACAGCCAGAACCAAAGCTATAGCGATTGTTAAAAATATTATCTCACCACACTCCGTGTATGACCGCACAGAACATTTGCAGACAGTTTCAGTTTAGAACACTGGCACCGACGCATCGAACCAGGAGGCCGAAAAGGTGTTTCCTTTAGTTGACCACTACTTAGCTGAATCTGTCAGAATCCAAAAGAAGCTGTTCAAGTTTGAGTCACGTAATAACGAAACATCGGAGACAATTGCAAAGTTTTCTTTAGACCCTTTAAGACAACTGAAAATTCCATCAGATAAATTAATCGCTTTACTGGAGGCAATACCAATAACTTCGGAGACCTTCATCGACGCGCTCAGCGGAATGTGTTTCACCAAATTAAGGAGCGACTACGAAACAGTGTAGAGGGAACTGGGTTGCCTGCCCGTATTCTCCACAGTACTACTATCAAGCGCTGCTGCAATCTTGACTCTAGACATTGAAACAACCGTCATAAAAATACGTAATTGTGTTTCAATACACTCTGGGAGGACAAGTTGAGAAAGTTCTGCTTATACGTTGATGTAAATCATCAAACTCTTCTAGCTCATTGAAAAGCAAGATGGCTCTTGTTAATGCCCGCAGTTGAGAGAATTCTTAACCTTTGGACAATTTTTTGACGCCAAAGAGGCCACTTGAAATAATTTGATTTTTTCAGTAATCCCATGCGCGAAATTTATTTCACGTTACTACAGTCAAACTTGGCTCTGTTTGAAAAATATATAGAAAACGAGAAGAGTAAAGTCTCGATAATTGAAGTAAGAAATATATCAATTTACACTTAAAGGTATATAAATGAAAGGAAATCAGTCAATTTTACCGGCATGCAAACAAACATGTATTTGAAGAAAATAAAGAATGAGAACCCTAGCCAAGAAATAATTTGATTTCAGAATTTGAACTTGAGACAATAGCTTTCTGTACCATAACATTTGATTAGTGAGAGAAATGGGATAGTTGTCTTCATAAAGATCAGGTATTTGATTGGATGACGCCATCTGAAACCACAGAATGCTTGACGATTGAAAACGCTGCTATGTACCTGAATAAAAATTACGCGAATATTTCAGGCGACAATTGTTTTCGGTAATATCATATGAGAGAGAGGTCGGAAGAGCTTTTAGAAACTCAGGGGAGTCAAGTGTGAACAGTCCGTGGAAGAGGCGTGGATTTACTTTCTTAAGGAAACCCAAAATCCTGAACACAAATGCCGACTACTAGAATCTTGCGAGTATTTTTGTTCTATTCCCGCACACAATGCCACTGTGGAAAGAGCATTTTGGCTGACATCGGCCCAGTGCACTGACGAAAGAAGTCGACTGCTGACAGGGACTGTGGAGTCAATCTTACAGTGCCAGTTTAACTACAAGCTGACTTGCATGGAGTTTTATAAATACGTAAAGGGAAAAAAGATTTGCTGAAAGAGGTGAAATCTTCAGAAATATGTGGTGTACCAATTATTTCTCCGCAACAAATTACTTGTAAATGTGTTCTAAATAAAAATAATTATAATAAATGAATTTCTTGCTACATTTCTAGTGCCCTATATGAAGAGTGTCCCAACTAGATAGAGCAATCCTAATCATACAGGAGATCGAATTTCGTACAACATACAGACACAGTCATGAACGTAAGTATGCATGATAAGCGATGCTACGTATATACGAAGGACGCACGGGAATAACGATCGAGGTCCATCAAAATCTTAAATTTTATTCGTGACGTCGTCTCAGAAAGGAATGGAAGTACTGCAATATGCCAAAGTTTTTCGTGAAATCGATCAAGTCAACTGAAAATCCGCGTCCAAGTTTTGATGTACTTGAGAAGAACGATGTTGGTCCATTCTATGCCGAGGAAGAACGCCCTCCGCCCTCTGTGGTTCGTATCGTGTGCTGCAGCTTCGTGCTACTGGCGTAACAATACTTGACCGTCACTCACACAGTGAGAACCGAGTTCGAATTGTTACGTTGTTTAGTAACAAAGCACAGACAAGTGAAGTGAAATGAAAGCCACAGAAACGCAGGAGGATGAAGAACGTTTCGGTCCTGTGCGGAATGCAGGGAAACCAAGTGCTGAGGCGTATTTCTGGTTCTTCAAAGTGATTATGGACCTCGAGTCACGTTACAGTTACGACTGTAACTATTTACGACTGATATCCTTTTAGAATGTTCCGCTGATGGAAAGGTATAGATTAACGGACGAATTCAATCAAATGGCCTCCTATGTTACGGACAACTTACCTGATATTTCCCTGAAGAACTTAATATTCAAGAGTTATGCCTATTATACTCAGAGAAAAATCCTCGAAACCCTGTGTAGTACGAAAGAAACAGACGGATTTTTGTGACAAACCATAGTGTAAGTTTTGTGTACGCCAGAACTGTCATGTTGAGTGTGACAGATTTAGAGCGACTTTCTAAGAGTGATTTACAGATAAATAACGAAAAATACGCAACTCAGATTCAAAGTCTGAACAAGCAGGAATAGCAACTTGAAATGAACTACGTAAGTGGAAAGGAGGGAACTTTTATGAGAGAAAAAAGTTACGGACGTTTGAAATTTAAAAAAAAAATCTGATTACTAAAGCAATGTATGCGGACTACTAGAAGACTCTTCCGTTTCGTAAAATTTGAACCAACAAAGCATATTACAGCAGACAGATATCATTTTATTCGTTCAATATCCATTTGCTTTCTTCTGGGCAATCCGTTCTACACATTTCTTCACGTGATCAGAATGAGTAGTACATCCATAAACGACGCCATCTGGCATTTTTCATCAGACAACTTTCGGAGTTTTTTTCTAGCATTTAAGATGGCGGACGTCTGAGGAAGAGGACATGATTGTGTAACGTCACGTGGACAACGCGACCATTAGAGACGGAGCAAAAGCTGCGGTGAGGAAACGATGGAGAGTGGAAAATGGTCGTGCCCTTCCGAAGGAACCGTATCGGCATTTGCCTTCAGCGATTTAGGGAAATCACGGAAAACCTGAATCGGGATGGCAGGACGTGAGTGTGAACCAGCGTCCGTCCGACAGCGAGTCCAGTGTGGTAACCACTGCGCTACCTCACTCGATGCTGACGTCGTCTTGACGTTTTTAACGCCATGACAACTCACTTTATTTTTACCTCTATGCGTAATGACAGATTCACAATCACTGAAACTGAAACACCACCTCTGGATTTACGCGATGTAATCTACTCTGTAAACGTTAACCATCACAACTGTCAATAAACACCATGTAAAATTATCTAAACTCCAATAACGAAAGAAAATATGTGGTTCGTAACAACGACACGTTACAACACAGAAATCTCGCTCTAACATGCATTAGAGACGTAATATAACACAGAAAATGCATAGACCCTCATACAGTACAACAATAACATCCCACATAGACGTAAGCACAATCTAATGTAATACTAGGTGGGAAGTACAAAGACGTACGTATAGTTCAACAATTATCTGAAGAGGAACACTTGAAAATGGCAATTCCGCCGAAACGAGCCCGTTGTGAATCAATGTAATGAACAGACGTCAAAACAACTGACAGCTAATTAGAGCAGTTGTAGGAGAATGCCATTTTTACCTCATGTTCGCTGCAGTCCCAGTAGAGAAGGTTTTATACTTGTGTCGGAAAAAGCAGGTAACACAAATTCAGTTTAGGGTCTAGTTAAACATCCAATACTAATCATGGTGAACAAGCGCCACAGACTCACTGTGCACTACCTCGACTTCCAGCAGTTCCACGTAAACAGTGGGTGACCAAAAAGCTACCGTTCGCATTGCTGCTACGTGTATGCAACGGAGCGCGACTCCGACGCACGTGTGTAATAAATAAGCACGAATACGTAGGCAAGGCATCACCAGTGTGGCATTCCTGTCTCTCCGGCGTGCGTTCGGTAAGTGCGAAACCGAGGACTACGTCGATGTTGCCAAACGTCTCGACAGGGGACCGACGTGCTGTTATTCTGTTCTTGGCTGCCGAAGGCCAAACAGCAGCAGACATCCACCGGAGAATGAGGAATATGTATGGGGCGACACGTCTGTTGAAAACGACCACTGTTATACAAGGGGGCAGGGGGTGCGAGGGGGAGGGAAAGCACGTCCCCATATCACAAACGACGTAACTCTGAAGTTACACCAACAGAAGTGGGAGAGACGAGGTGGTCTGACGGGTTATGAACCCCTGTGTTCAAAAGATCGGATCTGATGTGATCCCTGCCTTTTGTCTGATGATGATGGTAACGAAATGATGGGATGAAAACGTCGTTATTGTATGTTTGTGAGTGTGTGTATTTTGGTATTTGTCATGATGGGGAATTTGGTTCTGGGCTTGGGTGGATTTTGTCCCAGATTCCTGATGAGTAGGTGGTTGGAGTCTGTTTGGTGGACGAATTTAAAGGGCTTCTTTTGGATGATTTCTGGAATTTTTTGTATACTGTGAGTCGTATAGATGTCTGTTTGATTCATACCGGCTAGCATCAGCAGCAGTTCTTAAGTATTTGTTTTGGAGTCTCTGTACTTCTGCGATATTGCGCTCTCCTATGTAGCACTCGCGTCCTCGTCATCGTATGCTTCTCTCTGGCAGATAGGTAGCTAATACATACCTACGAGAAAAGTAGCGGCCATTCTAGTAATCTTGATAAGTTATTCTGTCTGGCATTTGTCGAGAAAAGTTGGGAATGTTCTGCTGTTTTCTTGTACGGAGAACCTTCGATACGTAGCGTTGTAAGTACGGACGATGTAATTAACCAATTTTCCAGGAAGAATAGGTGCATAGTATTCATCATTTGAGAAAGAGGACCACAATTTTACCTTTTTTTATATCATAAGATGGCACTGTCTTGTATATATGTATAATCAGTTTAAATAAAACAAACTTTGCATATGACTTTCTTATTACGGTAAAAGGAAAGGTAGCTCAAGATATCTTTTGGGCTCCTCCTTGAGGTTTTTCTGTATCCACCAATGGCACCCGCCCTATATACATCTACATGGATACTGTGCAAATCACATTTAAGTGCCTGGCAGAGGGTTCATTGACCCACCTTCACAACAATTATTTATTATTCCAATTTCGTACAGCGCGCTGAAAAACGAACACCTACATCTTTCCGTTCCCTTATTTTATTGTGATGATCGTTTCTCTTATGTATGCCGGCGTCAATAAAATATTTCCGCATTCGGAGGAGAAAGTTGGTGACTGAAATTTCGCGGGAATATTCCGCCGCAACGAAAAACTTTCTTTTAATGATGTCCACCTCAAATCATGTATCATTTTAGTGACATTCTCTCCCCTTTTTCGCGCTAATACAAAACGCGCTGTCGTCCTTTTAACTTTCTCGGTGTATTCCGTTATTTCTATCTAGTAACAATCCCACACGGCGCAGCAGTATTCTAAAAAGGCACCGACAATCGTATTATAGGCAGTCTCTTTGGTAACTCTATTACATGTTCTCAGTGTCCTGCCAATAAAACGCTGTCTTTGATTAGCCTTCCCCACGTTATTTGCATCTATTCCTTCCAATTTAAGTTGTTCGTAATTGTAATTCATAGGTATTTAGTTTAGATTTGACTGACTTATCGTGTAACCGAAATTTGACCGATTCCTTACAGCACTTATGTCGATGACTTTAGACTTTTCGTTAATTAGGGTCAATTTCCGCACCATACAGATATCTTTTCTAAATCGTTTTGCAATTTGTTTTGATCTTCTGAATTTATTAGTCGATAAACGACAGCATCATCTGCTAACAACCTAACAAGAATGCTCAGATTGTCTCCTAAATCGTTTATGTACATAAGGACCTACAACACTACCTTGGGGAAAGCCAGAAATCACTTCAGTTTTATTCTATGACTTTCCTTCAATTACTACGAACTGTGACCCCTCTGACAGGAAATCACGGATCCAGTCACATAACTGAGACGATATTCCATAAGCACGCAATTTCACTACAAGCCACTTGTGTGGTACAATGTCAAAAGCCTTCCGTAAATCCCGAAATACGGAATCAATTACAAATCCCTTGTCAACAGGACTCAACACTTCATGCGAATAAAGTGTGTTTCACAGGAATGATGTTTTGTAAACCCATGCTGACTGTGTGTCAATAGACTGTTTTCTTCGAGGTAATTCATGATGTTGGAACACAATATATGTTCAAAAATCCTGCTGCATATCGACGTTAACGATATGGGCCTGTAATTTAGTGGATTACTCCTACTACCTTTCTTGAATATTGGTGTTAGCTGTGCAACTTTCCGGTCTTTGGGTACGGATCTTTCGTGAAGGGTTGTATATAATTAGGTATGGAGCTAATGCATCAGCATACTGTGAAAGGAACCTAATTGTATACAGTCTGGACCAGAAGACTTGTTTTTGTTAAGTGATTTAAGTTGTTTCACTACTCCGAGTATATTTACTTCTACGTTGCTCACGTTGGCAGCTGTTCTTAGTTCGAATTATGGTATGTTTACTTCGTCTCCTTTGGTTAAGGAATTTCGGAAGGCTGTGTTTAGTAACTCTGCTTTGGCAGCTCTGTCTTCGATAGTATTTCCATCGCTATCGGCCAGACAAGGCACTGATTGTGTCTTGACGCTAGCATACTTTACATTCGACCAGAATATTTTGTGCCAGGTACACTTTGTTCACCATAAGAGTAAACCCGGTGTAAACAAACACAAGCTGGACGATCAGTCAGCAGCAGCAGCTCTCCCACACTGGCGCTGTTGCGTTCTTTCAAGTGGGTCCAACGCACGAATTACGTATCTTATTACTACGCCACTGTCAATGAAACTGAGACATTCTTATCTACTAACAGCCATCAAAGTTTTTTCTAAATCACACTTTAACTACGTAATTTTATTTCAAAAACCGTGTTCTCTCACAGTTTCCATAAACGCCACTTGCGTTCTGTTTGTCGTGCTGTTGATACGTATCGTGTAAGTGGATAACTGTTTCCTGCTTAGTGAAACACGCACGCAACACCGTCAGTGTCGAGAAACAAGTTGTTCTTAATGTTTTTCACGAGCTTACGGAGGAAAACCAGCTCTGACGTTTCTCGAGAAACACTATTTCATAAAAATAAGAAGGTGGCTCATTTATATGCGTGATGTAATGTATAGACTGATGGTTACGTGTACTTGCGGGCGGCGAATCGGAAATCGTAATTTAGAGTGTTTTTCTTTGTTCGGTTTGAAAAACTAAATCACTTTAACATGAAATTCATCAAATGTGTGGTAATTAATTCATACGTAATAACTTTTTCAAGAAAGTGCACATCTAGTTTCCAATTACATATCGCATGAAAAATTGTACTTTTCTTTGGAAACACACATTCTTAGTTGTCGATATTTTAAAAAAGATTCTTAAATATTGTTGAAGTTAAGAATACATTACACAATTAAAATTTTTCGAGGAATATGAAAAGTGAAATACTCTGAATGTGCCTATTGTTTTGTAGGACAGATGTCTCGCCAGCCAGAGCGGTGAATCTCGTAGAAAAATTGCAAGCAATAGTTTTCACGGCGTCGAGCTCAGTATAGCAATGCCGCAGTTTTGCACTTGTCACCTTAACGCCGCAGTCTGAACGCAACAGAACTGATCTGGAGCAGAGGTAATGGATTTGACACGACATTTAAGCTTCCAAACGTACTGGAACTAAAGCAGGAAGCTTTGTGACACGTCATTGCTGAACGAGGAAGAAATGCAGAACAGCACGTCATAGAAGAGGGGGAAATGTGGACCTTTTGGTGGTTTGGGATTCTGTTTCTGATCGCGTCGTTATCGCCGCAGAAGTACTGAAATTTATTCCTATTTGTGCGACAAGGAAGGAGTTAGATGACGAGGCGATTGACTGTAATACCATCAGTGACTTCAACGTTTAACCACCTGGGAAATCAGCAGTGCGCCTCTACGCCACACAGAGCTCACGCAGGCAAATTACCCCTGTTAAAGCCAGGAATGTTCATCACTTGTTTTTCATCACTATACTATGTTAGCTAAGATCGGAAGCATGCTGTGTTTTCCGCTCGGCCGCGTCTAACGAGTATCACACAAGTTTTACCACATTACTTCCTTCTGTATAAGAATGAAGTGACATTCCAAAGCTGTATTGTTCGCCGCTCGTTTCTGTTCGACGTCTTTACCGCAACTGTTCACATCACTGCAGGTTAGTTGGATCAGTTCCCCAGCAGGTGCTGTCCACGTTACATGCGCCAGTGAAGCTGCTGTCCCGTGTCATCGCTGTTTCGGTGTGCGCGGAAAGCACAGCGTAATACGTATCCTCATTATCGTGCTTGACGGTACTCGCAGCAGCTTGGCTTCCGCTCCACGTGGAACGAAATCCAATGAGGTTCCAGCAAACGGGGAAGCAAACTTAGTGCAATGATTCCACGAGGTTTACTCTGACGGTGGACGGAGTGCAGTCGCGATCTCTCCCCGAAGCTTCTTCGATTCCTGTCAGGCGGCGGTGTACCGCAGTCAGTTAGCGACTTCTTCACGCAGTAGGTCGCGGTGTGTCACCAGACGGTTATCCTCAACCTGGTGCGTCGGTGGCATCACTACCTCAATCATACAATGAAGGCTCTCGCGACCGGACGTTTCAGCTGCCTAGAATTTTTCTGGGTTGGAAATTCTTCTGTCCCTGACGTCTCCTCCTAAACTACGTTGGACATGTTCGGAGGTGCTCCTGGTTGTGCTGAGTCTTGCCGACTGACGAGTCGGACGTCGAAGAACGGCCTAAATACCGGGAAAAGTGGGCGTGGTCTGGATTTCACGTGATAGAGATGAACCTTGCGAGGATAAAATATAACTATCGATCATAGTAGGTCAACGATAAAGACTTCTCATAGATTCTGTAACGCCTCTGCCCATATATCGATGAGTGCCACAACTTCTTTTCTGTTAAAATTACCCCCATGTTTATGTATTTCGATGCCTTCTCTATATAGCCGTGGATAATAGTCATAGTACACAAAACTTCAGTTTCCGTATGTTTCACTACGTGGTCACCCGACTGAAGACCATGTTCCGCCACGCCTGACTTGTCTGTTTTCCATAGTGGGCAAAGACTTTTATGTTCCTTCAACAGTGTATTCACACTTCTCTTTGCAGTTCCAATGTAGATCCTACCGCGTGTACACGAAATCTTGTATACACCTCTTGCAGACAGAGGAGGACGTTTATCCTTAACGGAACGTAGTGCTAGACCTATTTTCTTAGTTGGTCGGTCTAACGTTATGTTTCCTTAAAATCTTGCCGATTTGATCCGTTACCTTTTTGATGAAGGGTAGAGAAACCGTGTTCTTCCATCGCTGTCTCCTATCGTTGTCCTTAGACCTCGTGAAATTCGGCCGCAAAACTATTTCCTTAGTAGCGTACCCATTCCTCTCAAACGCCTGCTTTAGATGTTTTAACTTGGCCTCCAGGTATCCCGGAGCACAAATCCTTTTAGCTCTGTCCACTAGACTTCATTACACCTGTTTTCTCTTGTGGATGATGATTGGAATCCTTATGCAAGTTTGTCGGTATGTGTAACCTTCCGACAGACTATCTTTCCAGCTGCCATCAGTGTCTCATAACGAAGACATCCAACAAGGATATTGCATTGTCTTTCTCCATTTCCATGGTAAACCGCATTTTACGATTTATACTATTTAAATAACAAAAGAATTCCTCTGAAGCATTTTGTGCCATGTGACCAAACGACAAATGTATCATGCATGTACTGATACCATCGACATGGTTTCTTATTCGCTTTTTCCAGAGCTAATTGTTCGAATTTTTCCATGTAAAAATCGTCGATTAGAAGTCTATCTTTGACGTACTATGATCGATAGTTATATTTTATCAATGGGTTACCCATGGTCACACCATCAACCTGCTCATGAAACTCATCCTCCCACTGGAACTGACTAGAGGTGACACAGTGTTTGAAAAGAGCAGTCAAATCTGCTGGGAAAACATCCGCTATGTAAAGCATAACTTTGTTAAGCGGAATCATCGTAAATAAAGACAATGTGTCAAAACTGACAAGAATGTCCTCAGGAGCGAAAGTTAGTCCCTTCGGTTTCTCAATGAAACGACGTGAGTGTTTCACATAAGAATCAGTTCGGCCAGTATGTGGTTGTAAACAAGATGCCAGACATCTTGCTACTGGGTACGTTGGGGAATTAATAGCACTGACAACGGGTCTCAGAGGAAAGTTAAACATATGAACTTCAGGTAGGCCTAAGGACAACGATAGGACACAATGATGGAAGAACACGGTTTCTCTACCCTGCATCAAAAAGGTAACGGATCAAATCGCCAAGATTTTAAGCAAACATAACGTTAGACCGACCAACTAAGAAAATAGGTCTAGCACTTCGTTCCGTTAAGGATAAGCGTCCTCCTCTGTCTGCAAGTGGTGTATACAAGATTCTGTGTACACGTGGTAGGGTCCACATTGGAACTACAAAGAGAAGTGTGAATACACGGTTGAAGGAACATAAAAGACTTTGACGACTAGGGGAAAACAGACAAATCAGCCGTGGCGGAACATGCTCTTCAGTCGGGTGATCACGCAGTGAAACTTTCGGAAACTGATGTTTTATGTACTATGACGAACTATTATCCACGGCTATATAGAGAAGCCATTGAAATACATAAAAATGGGATAATATTAACAGAAAAGAAGCTATGAAACTCAGCGATATACGGACAGAGGCGCTGCAGAATCGATTAGAAGTCTATCTTTGACGTACTATGATCGATATTTATATTTTATCCTTGACAAGGTTCAACCCTGCTATCGCGTGAAATGCAGACCACGCCCACTCTCCACGGTATTTAGGCCGTTCTTCGACGTCCGACTCGTCAGTCGGCAAGACTCAGCACAACCAGGAGCACCTCCGAAGATGTCCAACGTAGCTTCGGAAGAAACGTCAGGGACAGAAGAGTTCCATGGACCACGGCCATACAACCCGGAAGAATTCTCGGCAGCATTACCTCAATGCTCACGGCGGTTTTTCCTGCGTGATATCCGATTCTGGCCTGTACGGCCTCCGAACGGAAACTGATCGTTCCTTATGCACTCAGCGATGCACACATTCAGCTCCAAACTGAAGGAACGTAGGTAGTCATCGCTGCGAGTGTGAACCGGGCGCGCCCTCATTTCGGCAAAGGCCCGCCTCAGTGAGGCAGTTTTGCTCAGCGAAGCCGCACTTCAAACCGTGCCGTCTGTTCCGTCAGGAGTGCTTTAACTTTTCCGAAATATGAACTGACTTTTTTTACAGAGGAGGGCATTTCGGAGAGAACCTTAATTTTTTCTCCCTACTATTATATATATTAGTAGCAAGCCGAACTGATTTCACGTAAATGGCACCAATACAAAGACTTCCATTTTCCTGTCTTCTGACGTCACTAAAGTAAGCAGGAAACAACTTAATTACTAATTTAAAAAAATGGTTCAAATGGCTCTGAGCACTATGGGACTCAACTGCTGAGGTCATTAGTCCCCTAGAACTTAGAACTAGTTAAACCTAACTAACCTAAGGACATCACACACATCCATGCCCGAGGCAGGATTCGAACCTGCGACCGTAGCGGTCTTGCGGTTCCAGACTGCAGTGCCTTTAACCGCACGGCGACTTCGGCCGGCAATTACTAATTACCCCTCTTTGAAATCCTTGTAACATATTACTACCGCGAACAGTTAAAACACCAAAAATAAAGAGAGAGTACTCCAGAGAATAAGACAGGATACACAGTGACGAGCCATAGAAACTGGTAGACCTGGCTAATATCGTGTAGGGCACCGCGAGCACGCTGAAGTGCCGCAACACGACGTGGCACGGACTGGACTAATGTCTGAAGTATTGCTGGAGGCAGCTGACACCATGAATCCTGCACGGCTGTCCATAAATCCGTAAGAGCACGATGGGGTGGAGATCCCTTCTGAACAGCATGTTGCAAGGCATCCCAGATATGCTCAATATTGTTCATGTCTGGGAGCCTTGTGGCCAGTGGAACTCAGAAGTGTTCCTGGAGCCACTCTGTAGCAATTCTAGACGTGTGGGGTGTCGCGTTGTCCTGCTGGAACTGCTCATGTCCCTCGGAATGCACAATGGACATGAATGGATGCATGTGATCAGACAGGATGCTTAAGTGCGTGTCACCTGTCCGAGTCGTATCCAGATGTATCAGGGGTCCCACATCACTCCAGCTGCACACACCCCACACCATTACAGTGCCTCCACCAGCTTGAACACTCCCATGCTGACATACAGGGTCCATAGATTCATGAGGTTGTCTCCATACCCGTACACCTACATCCGCTCGATACAATTTGAAACGATACTCCTCCCCCCATGAACCATGGACCTTGCCGTTGGTAGGGAGGCTTGCGTGCCTCAGCGATACAGATGGCCGTACCGTAGGTGCAACCACAACGGAGGGGTATCTGTTGAGAGGCCAGACAAACATGTGGTTCCTGAAGAGGGGCAGCAGCCTTTTCAGTAGTTGCAGGGGCAACAGTCTGGATAATTGACTGATCTGGCCTTGTAACATTAACCAAAACCTCCTTGCTGTGCTGGTACTGCTAACGGCTGAAAGCAAGGGGAAACTACAGCCGTAATTTTTCCCGAGGGCATGCAGCTTTACTGTATGATTAAATGATGATGGCGTCCTCTTGGGTAAAATATTCCGGAGGTAAAATAGTCCCCCATTCGGATCTCCGGGCGGGGACTACTCAGGAGGACGTCGTTATCAGGAGAAAGAAAACTGGCGTTCTACGGATCGGAGCGTGGAATGTCAGATCCCTTAATCGGGCAGGTAGGTTAGAAAATTTAAAAAGGGAAATGGATAGGTGAAAGTTAGATATAGTGGGAATTAGTGAAGTTTTTTTTTCTTTTTTCTTTTTTTCTTTCTTTTTTTTCTTTCTCTTTCAAATTTTTTTCTTTTTTTTTCTTTTTCTCTTTCAAATTCTGAAGGTGGTAGGGGTAAAATACAGGGAGCGAAAGGCTATTTACAATTTGTACAGAAACCAGATGGCAGTTATAAGAGTCGAGGGGCATGAAAGGGAAGCAGTGGTTGGGAAAGGAGTGAGACAGGGTTGTAGCATCTCCCCGATGTTATTCAATCTGTATATTGAGCAAGCAGTAAAGGAAACAAAAGAAAAATTCGGAGTAGGTATTAAAATTCATGGAGAAGAAGTAAAAACTTTGAGGTTCGCCGATGACATTGTAATTCTGTCAGAGACAGCAAAGGACTTGGAAGAGCAGTTGAACGGAATGGACAGTGTCTTGAAAGGAGGATATAAGATGAACATCAACAAAAGCAAAACGAGGATAATAGAATGTAGTCAAATTAAATCGGGTGATGCTGAGGGGATTAGATTAGGAAATGAGACACTTAAAGTAGTAAAGGAGTTTTGCTATTTATGGAGTAGAATAACTGATGATGGTCGAAGTAGAGAGGATATAAAATGTAGACTGGCAATGGCAAGGAAATCGTTTCTGAAGAAGAGAAATTTGTTAACATCGAGTATAGATTTAAGTGTCAGGAAGTGGTTTCTGAAAGTATTTGTATGGAGTGTAGCCATGTATGGAAGTGAAACATGGACGATAACCAGTTTGGACAAGAAGAGAATAGAAGCTTTCGAAATGTGGTGCTACAGAAGAATGCTGAAGAAAAGGTGGGTAGATCACGTAACTAATGAGGAGGTATTGAATAGGATTGGGGAGAAGAGAAGTTTGTGGCACAACTTGACTAGAAGAAGGGATCGGTTGGTAGGACATGTTTTGGGGCATCAAGGGATCACAAATTTAGCATTGGAGGGCAGCGTGGAGGGTAAAAATCGTAGAGGGAGACCAAGAGATCAATACACTAAGCAGATTCAGAAGGATGTAGGTTGCAGTAGGTACTGGGAGATGAAGAAGCTGGCACAGGATAGAGTAGCATGGAGAGCTGCATCAAACCAGCCTCAGGACTGAAGACCACAACATCAACAACAACAACAACAACAACAACAACTCCTCCGACCCAGTCCAAAAACATACAGGGTCCTTAGATTGATGAGATTGTCTCTGTGGTGTCACCGCCAGACACCACACTTGCTAGGTGGTAGCTTAAATCGGCCGCGGTCCATTTAGTACATGTCGGACCCGCGTGTCGCCACTGTGTAATCGCAGACCTAGCGCCACCACCAAGGCAGGTCTCGTGATACGAGAGAGCACTCGCCCCAGTTGTACGAGGAGATTGCTAGCGACCATACGGACGAAGCCTTCCTCTCATTTGCCGAGAGCCAGTTAGAATAGCCTTCTGCTAAGTCCATGGCTACGACCTAGCAAGGCGCCATTAGCCTTACCTACTTTGAGAGTTATAGTATAAATGTCTCAAGAAGAATGCTGTAGTCATCAAATAATAAAGTTAAGTATAAAGCAGCTACGTACTTTTCTTGCTACCATTCAATAGTTATCCTGTTCCAGAATTGACGCCCGTCGGCGTGAGTGTGTACGCGTGCCTTTCTATCGGCTACCCGTCACTGTGGACTGGCTGCCTTGTCAGTCCACTTCATTGGCGACGAGTCTACAAAGGATCTTGTGTTTTGCTTTGCCCTAATTTATTTGTGTCATGGCTTCGCCAGATGTACTGTCCGAATTTTATCGCTTGCAGAATCAGCAGACGCAGGCGTTATTGGATGCCCTCGGACAGCTCGTCCAGGGTCAACGTGCGCTGCACACCGATGCGGCCGCCGCCGCTTCACCGCTACCGCAGCCACAACCTGCCGTTGCACCGCCTTTTAGGCACTACGACCCGAACCAAGAGACCTGGCAAGAGTGGTCCCGTCAGTTTGCCTTCCACCTCGCTGCCTACAGAATTCAAGGTAATGAGCGGCAGCCGTTTTTGCTTTCTTGTGTCGGTGTGTCCACCTTCCGTGTGATAGTGAAATTGTTTCCCCGACGAGACGTAGCAACTCTGTCCTACGAGGAAATTTTGTCTGCATTAGATGCCTATTTCAAAGAAACAGTTAATGTGGTTGCAAAACGGTATACGTTTTTTCGTACAAAACGTACGGCCGGTCAAACTAATAGGGAGTGGGTAGCAACATTGCAAGGACTTACTAGGGACTGTGCCTTTGAATGTGACTGTGGTCTTTCTTATTCAGATACAATGGTGCGTGATGCAATTGCACAGAACGTTTCTGATGTTCGCATACGGGAGCAAATTTTGAAACTAGTTAATCCCTCCCTTCAACAAGTGATAGACATATTGGATAGACAAGACACACTTGACTGTGCTCAGGAATCTTTTGAAACTTCGCCAGCAGTGTGTAACATTAACCGGCCCGCCGGGCGCGCTCGCGCTCCGCGGCCCGGTCAACTGCCCTCGCATACGTCCGCACAGCTGCCGCCGCGCGCTAAGCCAGGTGTGCCGCGCCAGCACACCAATGTAGTGAAATCATGCCCGCGGTGTGCTACTAGACATTCGCGTGAACATTGCCCGTCACGCCAAGCTATTTGCTTTTTCTGCAATAAGAAAGGACATGTTCAAAGTGTTTGCCAGAAAAAGCTCAGATCGGACAATCACAATCATTCCAGGCCCTTTGCTTCGCGCCGGAATCGAACCAAGGACACTCAGGCTCGTGGACCTTCGCCTATGGACATTCATGTCGTTAATTCCACTTCGTCCAGTGACACTTTCTCTAACAGTGCCTGTGTTCGTCCCACAAAAACTGTGCGTCGACGTCGCCGGAAATCACGTCAATTAGCAAGTGATTCTGTACCAGTGTCTGTTCAAATTGCACAAAACAGTCGCTCTTGTCGTCAGCGGAACAATAAACTTTTTGTGGACTTAGACTTTGAAGGCAAAGTGATACCATTCCAGCTCGATACCGGAGCTGCAGTTTCATTGCTCAATCACGACACGTACAAACAACTGGGCAAACCTCCGTTGCGTTCCGCAAATGTTAAGCTAACCACATATTCAGGACAGACAATACCTGTGTTAGGACAGTGCAGCCTTCTTGCCACATACAAGGGACAAACAAAACTGGTGTCATTTTACGTTCTTCGTTCTTCTACGGCAGTGAACTTGTTTGGCTTAGATTTATTTCAGTTGTTTAACATGTCTATTGTAAATCAGGTCCTCTCAGTGAATCAGACTGTGCCTTCAGACAGTGTTTCTCGCTTATGTGACGAATTTGCAGACGTTTTTGCACCGGGTTTAGGTTGAGCTAAAAACTATGTAGCACATTTGGAACTCAAAGTAAACGCGCAACCGAAATTTTTCAGAGCGCGCAATGTTCCCCACGCATTGCGTGATACGGTCGCACGACCGTTAAAGGATATAGCATCACAAGGTGTAAGTGAATGTGCGCAATGCCTCTTCCATTTCAGCTCCGCTTCCTCGCTTACGCCGTAAAGGTGTTCCGTTCGTCTGGACGACGGAATGCGAACGCGCCTTTCGCCAGTTGAAATCGGCGTTGCTTTCTAATACGTGCCTTACGCCATTCGATCCCCAGAAACCCCTTTTGTTGATGGTAGATGCATCTGATTTCGGGATCGGTGTTGTGCTTGCGCACAAAGTTGGCTCCCATGATCGCCCTATTGCCTTTGCGTCCAAATTGCTCTCGTCTGCGCAAAGAAATTATTCACAGATAGAGAAAGAAGCTTTGGCTCTCGTGTTTGGTGTTACTAAGTTCCATGATTTCTTGTATGGTCGTCACTTTACCATCATCACAGACCACAAACCTTTGACATCGCTTTTTCATCCGACCAAGCCTGTACCTCCACGTACAGCGCAGAAATTCATTCGCTGGTCTATTTTCCTCTCGCAGTACCGCTACGATATCTTGTATCGGTCCACTGCTAAGCACGGAAACGCCGATGCGTTGTCCCGTTTGCCTGTTGCTGAGGATAAAGCGTTCGATTCTTCCGAACTTGCTTGCATGTTCATTGATTCGGAAACCGATGAAGTGGTCGAATCGTTTCCGATTGATTTTCGTCGTGTCGCTACAGCCACAGCTGCTGACCCTGTCCTTGCTACTGTTTTACGTTTTGTTGCTACGCAATGGCCTTTGTCAAAGTCTCGGATCGAGGATCCGTTGGTTCGCCGATTTTTTGCTCACAAGGAGAGACTTTTTGTTCGACGTGGTGTTTTGTTGTTGCGTTCTGATAATGATCAGTCCAGAGTCGTGGTCCCACGTTCGTTACAGTCCTCTGTTTTACGGCTTCTTCACCAAGGACATTGGGGTATAGTGCGAACGAAACAACTTGCTCGTCAGCACTGTACTTGGTTCGGAATCGATGCTGCGATTACGAATATGTGTTCTTCGTGCCCGGCGTGTGCCGACCAACAGTCCGCACCGCCGCGGAAAGTCTTTGCGTGGCCAAAAGCCACTTCCCCTTGGCAACGCTTGCACATTGATTTTGCTGGTCCATTCTGGAATGCTCGATGGTTGGTTCTGGTCGACGCCTTCAGTAATTTTCCTTTTGTTGTCCGGATGTCTTCCACGACGTCCTCCGCCACCATCCAAGCGTTGTCTGCTATTTTTTGCATTGAAGGTCTGCCGCAGACTATTGTTTCCGACAATGGCCCACAATTCATGTCCGCAGAATTTCAGTCATTCTGCCAGGCCAATGGTATTCAACATCTGACATCCGCGCCGTTTTCGCCTCAGTCTAACGGTGCCGCTGAACGATTGGTCCGGACTTTCAAGTCACAGATGTTGAAATTGAAAGAGTCGCATTCTCGGGAGGACGCATTGTTGCTCTTTTTGTCTTCGTATCGCTCTCAGCCCCGAGATGGTCGCTCGCCGGCTGAGTTGCTCCACGGTCGTCCTCATCGCACCTTGATGTCTTTGCTGCATCCGCCGCATCAGGTTCCTGTGCAGCGGCAGACTCCTGCTTTTGCTCCAGGCGACGTTGTTTTCTATCGTAACTATTGCGGTTCACAGCGTTGGCTCGCAGGGCGCATTCTTCGCTGCCTCGGCCGCGCGATGTATTTGGTTTTGGGGGCCTCTGGTGAGGTGCGTCGGCATCTCAATCAGCTGCGCCTCTGTCGTCGCTCGGGTTCTGCCGCTCCCCGTCTGCTTTCAGCGACGGTGCCGTCCGGTCAGCGCCCTGGGGACCCATCTACTGGCTCGCCTCATCCCCAGGTGTTACCGACGATGCCTTCCATTTTGCCCCATGGCGACGCGCCGCCGCCGCCGCAGCAGCAGCAGCCGCCGCCGCCGCCGCTTGTTCTCCCGCCGGCGCCGCCCGCATTCGACGCTTCGTTGCAGCCGCCAAGCGCCTCCCAGGGTCACGCGCCGCCGCGATCGCTTCCCGTGACCAGCTGTCCTCCGCCATGGAACTCCCGCCCGCTCCGGACCACATGACGTCATCGCGCGTCGGCTACCCCGACGCAATGGAGGTTGATCCTTCGGTCCCTCCTGTCTCTTTACGGGCGCATACACCGCATGTTGACGTGCACCCTGGGCTAGTTTTTCAGGCGTTTCCTAGCTCCCCTCGGACCGAATGGCCGGGTGCGGGTGGCACAGCCTCGCCTGTTGTTAGGCTCCCCACCTCATCGCATACGTCAACATGTGGTCCTCCCCACGGCGGGCGGAAGCCTTATCACACGACCGTTCGCCGATTTGCGGGGGAGGAATGTGGTGTCACCGCCAGACACCACACTTGCTAGGTGGTAGCTTAAATCGGCCGCGGTCCATTTAGTACATGTCGGACCCGCGTGTCGCCACTGTGTAATCGCAGACCTAGCGCCACCAGCAAGGCAGGTCTCGTGATACGAGAGAGCACTCGCCCCAGTTGTACGAGGAGATTGCTAGCGACCATACGGACGAAGCCTTCCTCTCATTTGCCGAGAGCCAGTTAGAATAGCCTTCTGCTAAGTCCATGGCTACGACCTAGCAAGGCGCCATTAGCCTTACCTACTTTGAGAGTTATAGTATAAATGTCTCAAGAAGAATGCTGTAGTCATCAAATAATAAAGTTAAGTATAAAGCAGCTACGTACTTTTCTTGCTACCATTCAATAGTTATCCTGTTCCAGAATTGACGCCCGTCGGCGTGAGTGTGTACGCGTGCCTTTCTATCGGCTACCCGTCACTGTGGACTGGCTGCCTTGTCAGTCCACTTCAGTCTCCATACCTGTAGACATCCATCCGCTCGATATTATCTGAAACTCGACTCGTCCGACCAGGCAAGATTTTAACCAGCCATCAACAGTCCAATGTTAGTGTTGCCGGGCTAGGCATAAAGTTCTGTGTCGTGTAGTCATCAAGGGTACACGACTGGGCTTTTGGCTCCGTAAGTCCATACCGATGAAGCAATTTGCGGAAGGCTTGCACTTCTGTCACGTTGAGCGATTCTCTTCAGTCGTTGTTGGTCCCTTTCCTGCAGGATCTTTTTCCGGCCTCAGTGACGTCGGAGATTTGGTGTTTTACTGGACTGCTAATATTCACGGTACACTCGTGAAAGGGTCGTATGGGAAAATCCCCACTTCATCGCTACCTCGGAGATGCTGTGTCCAATCGCTTGTGCGCCGAGTACAACACCACATTGAAACTGACTTAAATCTTCATAACCTGCCATTGTAACAGCAGTAACCGATCTCACAACTGCAACACTTGTAGTCTTATATAGGCTTTGCCGACGGCAGTGCCGTATTCTGCCCGTTTACATATCACTGTATTTGAATAAGCGTGCCTACACCAGTTTCTTTGGCGCTTGAGTGTGTGTGTGTGTGTGTGTGTGTGTCATCCAGAAATACTGCAGACATTCCTGCGACAAGTGTGTTCCTTATTAGAAGGCAGCCATTTTATGACATTGTCAACTGTGGCAACATCTGATTTTCCAGCACTTTAGCACAACTTATCTCCTGAAACATGAGAATTTTGCATATTTCTTTCACATTGTACAGCAATTAAGATGCATCTTTTGTGGTAAACGAGAGTAATTTCGAAAGACACCACATACAGATCAGAATCACACTACTGAAAACCCTGCAGTGCATTGCTTCCGGGCTAATTACTAACGTTCATAATATTCGTACATTTTGCTTTAGACCATGCGATCGCTCATGTCACGTTCAAATAAACAATGTATCCTGAGCTATGATTTGCTGACAAGCAGACCGGGAAGTCTTTACATTAAGTGCAAAAAGTATTCGTCTAGCTGCATATTTTTTAGTCTTTGGCACGTGAAAAAAAAAAAGCGAAGATAATATCTGAAGAGCGGAATTCTGTGGAAATTACATCAGCAAGTCATTTTTATTGATAAGCATGGAACAAAATAGGTTCGTACAGATAAAGTTTACAAGTGTTTCTTCGCCACCTGAATACGCCTAAAATTCGCGCCCAGGGACGAGACCTTAACGCTGCCCCATGGCGCACGCCAGCGTCAACCGCGCGCAACCACGATACGGTACGTCTGCCACCTGTTTCGAGCGGCGCCCAGACACTGCACTTTGAAACATGGGCGGTAAGGGTAGGGGTTTGTGAGACTTGCACGGACAGGGAACGTTTTGATAGCTGCACGGAGCCCAGGGAGCTGTTAAGTAACGGACAGTGTGTTCAATCTGGGTAAGGCCTAAGTCCATTTCCTGCACGAAGTTCGCCCTCCCTGCACCAGTTCGTAGTGTGTGTGTGTGTGTGTGTGTGTGTGTGTCCCTCAGTTCAGTACTGCAGCTGACCTCTGACTACCAGGTAGTGTTACGTGTTTCAATGCTGAGATAACAACTGACCGAGACCACCAAAGGGAAGTCTTTACTGATTTTGTGGTGTCACCGCCAGACACCACACTTGCTAGGTGGTAGATTAAATCGGCCGCGGTCCATTTAGTACATGTCGGACCCGCGTGTCGCCACTGTGTGATCGCAGACCTAGCGCCACCACAAGGCAGGTCTCGTGATACGAACAAGCACTCGCCCCAGTTGGACGGACGACCTAGCTAGCGACTAGATGTACGAAGCCTTTCTCTCTCATTAGCCGAGAGACAGAATAGCCTTCAGCTAAGTTAATGGCTACCAACTAGCAAGGCGCCATTAGCCTTACAGTAATTGTAATTAAAGTCTCCTGTGTATCGTCAAGAGTGACGTACCACAATGATTGATTAAAGATAAGTATTAATCCAGCTACGTACTTTTCTTCATAGCATTAATTACGTAGCCTGTTCCAGACTTGACGCCCGTCGGCGTGTGTGTACGCGTGCCTATCCTACCGGCTACTTCAAGTGGCGTAACAGTCTTGTTACGTCACAACAGATTTACAACGGGCAACAGTATCTGGTGGATCATACGAACAACAAAGCCCCTTACAGGCGTTGTGTAAAGTTTAAAAAGAGCAAATGGAAACGAATACTACTCTCAAGAAAATAACAGCTTTAGCGGAAAGTAGACATGCTTGTATTCAAGATGAAGCAGTAAATTAAGTACGAAAACATTTCGTCAGCGAAAAAAAGCGGGCAAAAGAAACAGACGCGCCAGCTTCATCAGTTTACGTCTAAGCTTTTCAATCGAGGCTACGACTCCATAGCATCGTTACCCTCGAGCAGAAATGCGAACCGATCGCTACCATTGAATTAAGCGAAAATATGAGGACTGTACAAGATCTCATATTCTGGAGGAATATTTTTCCAGAAAATAATTTACTGGTGAATGTTGGCGATAAAATAACAGACACTGCTGTTTGCCACTGAAAATGGAAAAGTGTGTTTATTGAACTGCAAATCATTCCATTTAGATGGAACGTTCAAAGTTCGAGCAAGCAGTTTGGACAGTTGATTATACTCTACGCTGACCTTAATTGTTCTAGGGATAAAACAAACACCATTCAACTTGTTTATGCTTTGCCGCCAAATAAAAAGCGAGAGACATATGAATGGTTTTTTAAAGTATTAAAACTAATCCTGCACCTCTGCTGGAATTAGCAGCTGCCATCGCGTAAGCAGCTTACAGTTTGTTCCCCGGAACAGAGATTACTCGTTGCGATTTTCGTTTTAATGAATGTTTGTCGGAACAAGCTCAGTATTGAGGCCTCATTCCAGTCTATAAGGAAAGCGAGGAAATACGATGTCACATAAGAATGTTTACTACTCTATGAGATCTTCCTCTGGAAATGTTGAATGATGGTTGGTCGTGTATTCAGGACAGAATGCCGGAAAATCTAAAGCTTCAGGAGTTTTACAACTATTTTGTGGACCAGTGACTCGATAGCGAACATATGCCAAGGGAGATGTAGGGCTGCAGTGGAAGGCGGCATCGCAGTAACAGCGTCTCAAAAGGATGGAAAAGAGGAATAAGTACATCAGTATCGAACGCTCATCTGAATGTTTACTCATAAGTGAAAAATCTTCCAGAAGATGCAGAATACCACGGCCACCAGTTTGACCGACTGATCTTAAATTTTGATGGAAAAAGAAAAAAGAAAAGCGTCAGCAACGAAGACTGACGAAACGGTTGCAGAGGCCAAAGGAACTCCAAACGGATGGAAACTTTAAATGATTTCTGACTTGTGGCCTACGCACGGAATTTGCAATGACGGAGAAAATGTCGGAATCATTGGAAAAAATTGTAAATGTTGGAAAGGAGTTTACTTGTTTGCAACCTTGTAAATACAAGTACTTAATAGGGGACGAAAAAAGACTACCCCCTCCTAGCTTTCCCTCTAAACAACACAAAATCGACTACATGTCTCTTGAAATTTGTAAAATATTCTCTAATGAAGACTGACAAGACTATCTCTAGGACCAAGCCGTTTCTAAGCAATAATCGCAGCACTCGCCTTGAGAGGGTCTTTTGAATCTAAATCTGTAGGGTCAGACACCGAATAAAAAGTCTTTACAGTGAAAACTTCAGCAAAAGACATGGAATTAAATCCATATCCCCTCCCTCTGTTAGAAGATGAGCAAACCTGCATGAAACTGGTGAGGACGAAATAATCATAAAAAAGCGCCAGGTCGCAGTTTTGCAGCCTTCCCACACTTGCTGAAGCTAGTTTCCAGTAACACACGTCGTCGACTACAGAAGGCCTGTTCAGGATGTGGTTAGGCGCTCGCTCGCCGCAAAATGGGACGACCAGACGATGTTACGTAGCGCATCTTTTGCTTGTGATTTTTGACTTATGGCGTTGAGGGTAAGTGTTTTTTTTTTTGCTTATGTATTTTCACTTTAATTCCTTTTCCACAATTTTTGCTATATTAACTGTTAAATCATTCGCTTCAGTCCGGAACCGCGCTGCTTGTACGGTCGCAGCATCGAATCCTGCCTAGGGCATGGATGTGTGTGATGTCCTTAGGTCAGTTAGGTTTAAGTACCGTAGTTCTAAGTCTAGGGGACTAATGAGCTAAGTTGTTAACTCCCATAGTGCTTAGAGCCATTTTTCTCGGTTCAAAAAAATGGTTCAAATGGCTCTGAGCACTATGGGACTTAACATCTATGGTCATCAGTCCCCTAGAACTTAGAACTACTTAAACCTAACTAACCTAAGGACAGCACACAACATCCAGTCATCACGAGGCAGAGAAAATCCCTGACCCCGCCGGGAATCGAACCTGGGAACCCGGGCGTGGGAAGCGAGAACGCTACCACACGACCACGAGCTGCGGTTCATTTCGCTTTCTAGTTCACAGGCTTGCCATATCAATTGCTACTTTTGTAGTGGCTATTACGAGTATGTGTTTTAAGGAATTTGTGTAATTGCAAGTAAAAGATGCCAAGTAAACGATGCAACTGCAGTAAAAATCTGATAAAGGAAGTTTTACGGTTATAATCAACCTCAATGACCACAAGGTTTTGATATTTTTCGAAGCTAACAACATCACAGAAGTACCAAATAAACCAACAAATATACACCATAACTAAAGAAAAGTACTAAACATTGTAATGCAATACTAACGGAATACGAAAAGAAATCATGTACTTTAATGAACCCAAGCACACTAACGTTATGTGCTCAACCGAAGGTACATAAATTCGACGCAAACCCGCTCGACTGTCAATTTGATAAATAGCCCAATATATTTCATAAGAAAAAAGTGAACAAACTACTAACAGAGCTGTATGCATATAACAAGAAATATACCGGTACCACCAAAAATTCTCATACTTTTGCAAAAGCAATAAAAGACACGCAGATTTCACCTAATGTGAAATTTATCCCTTTTCACTTTGCAACTATGCCAAGATACCAGTACAGGAAACAATACGAATTATGGAACAAAATCTATTACAGCAGAGGAAATCTACTGTAGAAACTTATGAAATCATGGATCCCTTTAAAACGACTTTGTGAAAAATTTATTCTGAATGAAATGGAAAGATCTGCACTCAAGCATTGGAGTAGCTATAGGAAATTGTGTAGGTGGCACAACTGTGAACATTTTTCTCAACACATTAGAAGAAAACGTTTTCCGCTAACAGTGGCCAGTACTTAATAAGATCGTTTACTATTATAGATATGTTTATGACACACTAATGTTCATTGATGCAAACAATACAGACAATATTATCCTGAAGTTACTGAACATCCTCCATCCCAATACCAAGTTTACTGTGGAATTGGAAATGGACAATTTAGTAAACTATCTTGACCTAAAAAATTAGCAATGACAATAATTGCCACACATTTGACATATACAGAAAACCGACCACCAGAGATAATGTAATAAATGCTAACTCTAAGCATCCCAAAACAGAACAGCATGGCTTTCTCCACTGCACGATTAATATAATTTACATCTAGAAAAACCAGCTATATAGAAGGAACTAAAAACACTGTTACATACCCCACAGAAATGATTTTGATCCAGATAAACTAACAAAAAAAAAAAAAAAAAGAAGAAACCGAAACCCACCACGATACATAACAAATCTTACCAAAGGAACCTCAACAAAACATAGAATCTACATACTCACAATTTACTTAGGACGAATATCAAATAAAGATAAATTCACTATGTAAATCCAAAAACATAGAACTGGCTTTGCATACAAACAACAATGTTACATCGAAATTTCGTTCAAGTGCAACCAAAATCTCAGAAAATGCCACTTCTGGAATATACGAAACTAGCTGACGACTGCAACAGTTTCTATATTGGCCAAACCGCACGAAATTAATACCAGATTTAGAGAACACACTAGAAGCGGTAACAGTGATCCATCACGCTTCAGTTTCCACCTGAAAACTCAACACCACGAAGTGGAGCTGATTGAAGCTCTGTTAGAAATATTACACCAAATACTATGAACATTCTCTAAGAACTGAAAATTTATATTCTTACACGGAAATGTCCACACGAAACTCTAACTGAACACAGATTTTAAACAGAAATACTATCTAGAAAACTGACAAAACAGAACACGAAAAGACAGTCAAATGTTAAACAAAATGTACATGGACCATAGATAAACTTTAAAGGAAAATAAGTACACCGGTAGGTAACAATCTCCAGTAAACTGTTATTTACTTTGTAAACACACAATAAAGAACTGTCAAAACTGAATTGTCAAAATATCTGACAAACTTATTTTTACGTTTCGTAAGTACAAGATCTATTACACTTTATGAGACATGACAGAAAGACTAGTATATATGCTGTATGGTCGTCACTTCCAACTAGACGTTTAAGTACCAGTGCAAATGAATAAGCGAGTCAGCCACAGTTTATGTACAGTTACTCTTACTGATGTTATTTCGCAGGTCACTTGATAGCGGCAGTAAGCTGAAACAGACCTGTCGTGAAAAGTATTTAAAAAACCAACCTTATTGCAGCTAGTTTGGAGCATTAATATGTATAATGTCTTATACCTACTAAATATAAATTTTTGTATTTAAATTTCGTTCTAAAACAGCAGTCATCATAAGGCTGCCCCCATTCTTTGCATCTTCAAAATGTTAAAAGAGACGTTGAATTTCACTGTCGGTAATCATTACGCTGAATCCTAGTGACTCAATAATACAACAGACCTAAAACTGAAATTCACCACGGGACGTGATGACGGGCCCCCTGAAGCGACACGCGGTTGGCCGCTGCTCTTGTGAGCGTGGGCCAGATCCGTGCAGAGCCGCTGGACGCGTCAGCCTGTGCGCCTGTTGCTGTGGAGAGCCAGCCAGTGTGTCGCTCCGGGCAAGTGTCGCAACCCCGAGGAGAGCGACACGACCGTGACTCAGAGAGAACGTTTCACACCTGCATAAACACTGCTAAGGTAATCGGCAGACCTACATCGACGGATAAGTTGGTAACAGATCGCCTCTGCATACCGAAACATTGAGAAACTCAGCCAGCGACCGGACACCCTTGCTCACTGACCGATGAAGGTGTCAGGCTTACCGCGAGGGAAATCAAAATTTTAAAATCAGCGTGCCTAATATATCTGAGGAGTTAACAGCAGAGGCACGAAACAGTATGTGCCAACAGAGAAGTAGAGATATAATGACCAGATAGCTCGAAAGACATGGGTTTCAGCATAATCTGAAGAAATGTCTTTATTTTGCTTGGAAACAAGAATTGAAGAAGGTGAACTTCTGAAATACTTATATTTTGTGGCGAAGTAAATATAGCTCAAACAGATTGGGTGGCAAGCAAATAGGGTGGCGTACGAAAACACAGATATTGTCAAGGAAGCTTGTACCCACTGCGAAACATGGTGGGGGTTCCCTGACGGTGTGGTTGCTGCAGGCAGTGGAAACTATACTTTATAGAAGGTACAATGGATCAAAACATGTTTACATACATCTTGAAAGAATATACTGAAACTCCACATTTCTTCTCAGGACACAGACACTACCACTGAACACTTTTGGAAACTGCTTGAAGGAAACATTAGCAAAAGACAAATGTCTGACAAGGAAGACGTAAAACAAGCTCTTCAAGAAGAACAGGACAAAATTCCATTCTACAGGCAGCAAACAGTAACAACTACAAAGTAAAACACCACAAATAATACTTTTTTTAAGTTTAAAGATTGTTTCCAGGGCAGTACAGACGCGTCCGATTCCATTCGTCTGTTTTGACCCATGACGTCACCAATATGGCGGAAACGACCATTCTCAACGTCTACAATACAGCGCGTACGATCTCGTTACATAAACACGACAACAGACACGAAAATACATATAAAACCAACAAACACATCTCCCTCCAAAAATATAATCAAACTAAAGGGACCAGCACGAAAAACTGGGGGTTTTTGGGTGGGGACAAACTAATTATAAACACATACACACAATACGATCCCACACAAAAACACCACAAAATTCCCAAATTCCGCTACACTTACAATATCGACAGGAATCGGTCGCTTCCCTACATAGCTCAACCGCAATTGTCGATACCACAAAATAAAAAAAACAACTATTCCAAAGGTTATAATCACACCACAACTGTCAATACCACAAAACCAACACCTAAAACAACAGAAGTGGGAATCAGACACTTCCCTTGACCTATATAGGTCAACAGCAGCTCACGATACCAAAAGACATACATAACTACGACACATTGGAATCTGACACTTCCCTTGACCTGTATAGCTCAAATAAAACTGACTAGAAAAAAAAATTGAAATTGAGTACTTCCCCAACGATACATAAATCAACAACAAGTGCCGACACCAAATCATCAACCACCAACACATGCAGCCAATATCATTGACCCAACAATACATAAAACCCCACAAAACATAACACGCGCACAATAGAAAAAAAAAAAACGATTACCCACCACAAAAAAGCTCCAACGCTATACACTAGGTCAGCTACCCCAATCACACACACACATTCACACAGAGACATACACAAACAAACAAACAAACGAACACAACCAAAACAAACCCCCAACTCGCAAATTCTGCTTGCATGCTCTGCATTTCACTATCTCAGCCACAAGCCCAAAAAGTTGCAGAAACTTAATGACGGACAACATGTCGTCCTCCATTTCAGCCCGCATACGTGCACTATCAAATTTAGAAGTCATATCCATACCTAACAAAAGAAGCTGCAAACTGAATTAAACGACTTACCGCGCGACCAAAAGCAAACCAATAACATCAAACGACACCACAAGAACATAAACACAACGGAAACTTAACTCACTGAAACTAATTTTCGTTCTTGTATAAGAGCCACAGTTCAAGCACCGACACCCAAATGAGCAAACCACATAACGCGCGGACCATACACACACCCACAGAGGACACCACCAACCGCACAAGACGACGTCTACAAAGACAACACACTCAAACTAACCTCCGCGCCGTCATGACGTCACACCACAACACCCTTACGTCATGGGTCAAAGTCGACGGGTGGGATCGGACGCCTTCGTTGACCCGTTTCCAGGCTCTTGAGTGGACGAATAATTTATTAACTAGCTTTAGCATGAAATTTTATTATTTTATTAACTTGGTTATCGCTACGAACGTATTCTGTTCCTTGTTTTTCAGTAAAATCTTTTATTGAAGTGTCCGCCTGGTAGGTGAGTGGTCTGGGCGACGGAATGTCATAGGTAACGGCCTGGGTTCGATTCCCTGCTGGGTCGGAGATTTTCTCCGCTCATTCACTGGGTGTTGTATTTTCCTAATCATTATTTCATTACCGTCCACAAGCAAGTCGCCGACGTGGCGTCAACTCTAAAGACTTGCCCCAGGTGACCGATCTACACGACGGGAGGCCCTAGCCACACGGCATTTACATTTACATTTATTGAGCTACTGTCCTTTCCGCAGCATTGGCTCTTCAGATCTTGTATTCACTTCTTTTCACATTACATAACCTTACTTTTTTTAAAATATACAGCTAGATTGAGTACGTCTTGGAGTCACTGTACGCTGGTCCGTGTGCTTGCGAAGCTACTATGCCGTATTTCATACTTCTGCATTCGCACTTACATATTACGACAATGTGCAGTTTAACTGATACACCACGTTAAGGGTGCCTTCAAGATAAGTCAGAGTTCTACGTTTCCTTACGCTAGTGTCGGGAAACGGGATGTCAGAGGCTGCCCATGTTTCAAGAACCATGGCTTGGAATCACTAGTACTGCTGACGTCTCGTAAGATTAGTATTTGGCTAAGCAAAATCTGCTCAAACGTATTTAACAAATGCCTCTATCAATTTTATAATTCCGACAGATTTCAGTCCTATAATGGAAACTAATAACAGGAGCCAAGTCAGTTCATAGAGTTCTCGCAATGGAAATGAACGTGGCGTTTTGGGCTCAAGACGTTTCTATCGTCGGTAAAGGGGACACACAAATTTATGCTGCACTTCCATCGTGACATTTTAACATCGAGGGCACAACTTCGTAAGCGATAGCGTCGTGTCCACTAACATTCGCTGTTTTGCAACGAAATATACGACAAACGCACAGTCACGACTGCAACAACCTGCCTGCACAACACGCCACAAGGAAACCGACGCCGTTCAGGTGGACCTAACATGAGCTGCGTGACGATACGTCACGCTTTCCTGTCACGCAGATTTGAGTACAGCAAGAGCCTGGTAAGCGATGCAAGGTTTATAATGCCGCCTCATCCGTTTACTTACATCAGCAAATCACACAACATAACATTCTACGTCACAGAGCCATGTGACAGAGTCCAGAAAAGGCAAAAAGATAGTAAGGTCGGGTTGTAACCGTATATTTGTTTACGTTTAGGCACAACTAAATCCGAGAATCCAGCTTAATTGTTCTGCTTCTCTTTACAACAATTTAATTTGAGGGTGTCCGTTCACTGTTATGTTCGTATTTCCCAAAAGTGGCGTAAATCTTAATTTGTTTGATATAGAATCTTTCGCACTAGTGGGTTCTTTACGTGCAGTTTGCGTACAATGAAGTTACATTTTATTCTGATTAAGATAATTTAGCGAATACTACAGTTGAGCGAGTGCTTAATTATTGTTGCAAGCGGTAATACCATTTCACGTTATATCACACAGCTAAAGCGCTAACCTGTAGGCCTAATTCTTGCTGCTCGTAAGTAACAAAACTTCGTGTAGCGAAACGTGTGGTAAGTGATTTAATTCTATTTTTAAGCATGTAATCTGTTGCCAGGCGTGACAAGTGTGGATGGATACTCCTCAGTGGAAATCACTTAGAATAATTAATGATTAGAGGGCAAATTCTTTTAGGAATAGTGTACAGTAGATGGCACGGGATGTAATTTATAGTGAACCAAATGCTAACAAAAAAATTTAATGTATTCCATGTTAAACTCATATTATTTGAAAACAGCTCTCTACACAAGCTAATCAGAAAGGATACTAAACAGCCATGTAAGAATTCAAGGATCACTACAGCAGTCAAAGTATCTTATGAAAGGAAATGGAAACATATCTTTTTGCAAGAACAAGTAGGAATCCTGAGTAGTTGCACCCTCTGAAGATACTTAAAATTACTAAGTAAGGTTATTAAAAAATCAAAGAACATGTACATAATGTTAGAAATCAGTATTTCTGACACCAGACCCAAGACTATGGAATTTAATGATATGAGAGACAGGGTAACCAGCCATAAACAAACATCACTATTTAAACGAATGAAAGGGCTATAAATAATGAGTCACTGGTAGCAAATGCATTTAATAATCATTTCTTATATATAATAGAGACGGGTGGGGACAGACAGTTAAAGAGCAAACTAAGAGCAGTTTCTTGAAAACATAACTTCCATAAAATTCAATCATATGAATGTATCCCAGCTTCGCCTTCTGAAATTAATAAAATTACACATCGTCTGAAAAATAAACACTCTTCTGATTTTGATGGTGTTTCCAGCAGAGTATTAAATTTTTTCCCATTTAATAAGTGCAGTCTTATACGAAGTATGCAATGCATCACCAGCTCCAGGCCATTTTTTCGAGCGACTGAAATCTGCAGTTGTTAAACCTCTGTTGGAGGAAGGTAATAAGACAGATGTCACCAACTACCAACCTTTTTCATGGCTCATAATCTCCAAAATTTTTGAGAAGATGATGTATTCTAAGATATCATCTTACCTTAGCGCCAATAGTATCCTTTTCAAATCACAGTTTGGGTTCCAACAAGGCTCCTTTACTGAGAATGCCATTTACAAGTTCACTCACCAGATTTTACAAACATTAAATAACAAAACTGTGCCAATTGGTATTTTCTGCGATCCCTCTAAGGAATTTGACTGTGTGGATCACAGTATTCTCCTAGATAATTTAAAGTCTTATGGGACTGATGGTATAGGCTACCAATGGCTAATATACCTAAGCAAAAGAATGCAGAAAGCTGTACTTCGTAACTCAAACAATATAGTCCAGGGAAAGAATTCTGACTGGGAAGGAATCACTTATTGGGTTCCCCAAGGTTCAGTCTTATACCCCTACTATTTCTAATATATGTAAATGATCGTCTATCGAGTATACAACAACGAGAATTGGTTCTTTTTTGCAGATGACATTAGTATTGTAATCAATCCAAGCACACATACAGAAACAAAAGAAATAGTAGACGAAGTCCTCAAAATTATTAACGGCTGGTTTTCTGCAAGTGACAGAAGATATTCAGCTTCGCACATCTAGAGGTAGTACAGCAATGATGAGTAACATGGCGAGAAAATATACTGTATATAGGAAGAGAATTTCAAAGTTCTTAGGGGCCCATACTGATGAGAACTTAAATTGGAAAAAAAGTTTTGGGACTCCGAAAACTTAGTTCAGCTACATTTGCACTTAGAATCACTGCAATCTTGGCAGGGGACAAACCAGTAAGTTGACATGTTTTGCATATTTTCATTCAATAATTTCCTGCAGAATAATGCTCTTGGCAACTCATCTTTGTCGTAAATAATTCACTAGAATTGAAAAGGAACAATGACATACATAATTACAATACCAAAAGTAAAAATAACATTCCTATCCCACATTAAGTGTGGTGCACAATGCTGTAACACAAACTTTTGATCACTTACGCAGTGATGTGAAACGTCAGATAGCAAAGTAAAATTTGATAACAAACTGATAACGTTTGTCCTTACAACTTCTACTCTGTAGAAGAATTTCTATTACCGTAATGCATAAAAGGAGGGAGGTACGAATTACCAACTCGAGTCTGTATAATTTATTTTTTTTTAAATAAAAAGGCTATCAAATCTTCAGAATTTAACCTATATTCAAAGTAAGTTGCCATTTAAATGTGCAATGAATCGTTCCCCATGATTACGACATATCATGGAAAATGATCAATTGAACACGTAAGTAACAAAGTATATAGAGCGCTCTTTCATAACACACAAACATTACACAAACTTTTTGCGAAATCCCGAACTCCCAACGAAATTTTCGCCTCTCAACCTAACCAGGATATTGAGTAATGCCACAGATCATTCCTTCACAACCTAAATACTACAAAATTTTAAAAGTGTTGAAATAAAGATGAAGTGTCATTGTTATATGTAGCGATTGGGTAACAACCTGCAAAGACAATGAATTTGGATTAAAAATTTTGGAAGACAAAGTATGTAACGAATTTTAAGCATTGCATTGTCAAATACTCAGTTGTATTCCCGTTTTTATTGGGACCAATAGATTTGTGTCCACTATCTGATCATCTTCGGGTACCCAGTACCAAAACAAGAGGATCAGGTAAATGTGTACAACTCCAATATGTAACTAGCTTGTGCGTATACATTACATGCAGCCCATTACTCATTATTGTAAAATACTTACAAAATCCAGCTCAGCTATGCACCTTTACAGATGCAATAACGAACGTAGCTTGCGTGATGTTGCATTACTATAACTAATTGTCTGCGAGTAACAGTGGTGTCCTGACAACGAACCAGCGTCCTATGCGCACGGGGTCACACTGAGGCACGGCTGGCGCTGCAATTTCGCAGGACGAGACACCTGACACATCGCAACACTAGCCATGTGAATCGGGCGCCATTTTCCGTTCACAACGTTGTTCTCACTCACGTTTTTCTGCGATTAAACATGCAATAGCGGGCGACAAATGTCGATCAATAAGTTATCAAAGGCTAGAGTCCCCTGTCATTTGCTCGTAGCGGTGCTACTTCTTGGTTAAAGCCTAATTTACACGTCCTCACTGGGTTGCACGCAAATACGCTACCGCCCACTGCGCATGCGCGGCTCGCGTTAGGGCAACTCGTTGGTGAAACTAAACATTTTCGGCTTCTGTCAGCTTGGCGAGTAGTGACGAGAGTGTGGAAGTTAGGTCTGACGATAGGGTATCAAATTGGAGTATGAAGTGAGGAAGGGAGGAAATGGTTCGTTTATTGGATACCTATGCTAGGCATAGGTGTTTGTGGGATTTAAATGGTGTTTACCAAAATAACAACCAGCAGCGTTGTTGTGCATCAGAGCGTCATACGCGATTTGAGCATGAATGGGTTGACAGCGTCTCAGCTGTGAAGCAGAGTTCATTCGATTAGGAGTGGATACACAATAGAATTAAGAAAAATACAGGCACGGAAAACATCTAGATGTGGAAGAGTTCACTTCTACAAAACTGAACCCCCTTGGTTCGAGTTGGCCTATTCTTTAACGAAAACTGTTAACAGGAGGAAAAGTTACACACATCGCTATTATTTATTTATTTAAAAGCCAGAGCAGTGTTCATTCAGAAACGTATTTGAACTTTGCAATGTTTCCATGATTACTGTAGCTTTTCATTTGTGTTCGTCCTTGTTCCTAACTCAGTTATCGAAACGCTCCTGGTCTGCTAGCTGTGGTTGTACAGACTGTTGAGGAGCTGCCTTCTCTGACAAACCAGCGTACGCAGCACTGACAATTCTGTCCTCTAGCAGCAGTGGTACTGGTTTTTCATATAAGCGAAAGTGGGAACCCGAATTCCAAATGCATTTTTCACAACACAGCGAGCCACATGCTTTCTTCGAAACTTAGAAGCATGTGCCGAGAAAGGCTAAATTAAATGTTGTGTCAATGCAAACACGTCAGCACCTATTACATCTGGACCTTCTAGCAGGACGAGAGTTGTGGACGGTATACAAAGTGATTTGTAATTTCAGTTCTGGCGACACTGCTTCACACACTACAGTATTTTTCCTTTGTTACTCCAGTACTGACTATTTAGGGGAAACATAACCTACTCTGGTAGCGTTCTACGATAACTTTAAGGGTTTTGCATTACAGTTCCCTTCTGCAAGATCGCTGAGCAACGGAGCTGACGAGTTTTCTTTAATGACTCACTGACCCAAACACGTTACTTATTTCTTTTCTCATGCAGTGATTTCATGCAAACAGGCATTAATTAACTCCGCCACAACTCGTGCAGTTGTCAAAACGTTCAGTTTATAAACACGACTATGGCAGTCACAAAACTATGAAACTTATGTGAACACAGGTTGCTGCTGACGTTTCGTTTCTGGGTCGCTCACCTGCGCGGTTATCGGCGCCTGTACAAATTGACAATCTTTACTCAATCTGATCTCACCATTTTCATAAATGATGATGAAACGATGAGGACGACACGAACACCCAGTCCCCGAGTGGAGAAAATCCCCAACCCGGCGGGCAATCGAAACCGGTACCCTGTGATACAGAGGTAGCAACAAAAGCCACTAGAACACGAGCTACAGACGTGAACACCGGTGTCGCCGTGTGTTCTTTTATTATGAAACCACCTGCGTGCGACTCGTTTCACACAAGGAGTCGAGCAGCGCAATGCCGTAGTGTAAACTAGCCTTAATGGAACAACCGCCACACAGACACTAACTAGTAGTTCGCGAATCAGAGAACCAAATAAACGAGCTCCGAACATCGGGCCTCTTGGACATTCCAGCAGAGTGCAGCTGGCCGCCTTACCCATCTCTCTCTCTCTCTCTCTCTCTCTCGGGTGTTCCAGCGGACGCCACTGCACCCCTGGCTGCCTTCTCTGTCAGGACTGAGCCGGGCGAGCGGCGCACACAGCTGAGAGCCGCAGCGGCAGCCTGCGCTGACGTCACGGGGCGGCGTTGCCAGCTCTCCCCCCAGCAGCAGGCCGACGGCCGGGACCGCACTGCGCGGCAGGGAGGCGGGGGGCGGCGCACTGTGTAAGCGGCGCCGGCTGGGGATCGAGTCTGACGTCACATCAGACACTGAACCATCATCCGGACTCAGCTGTACTGTGTAAGCGCTATACCTGGATCCACCGGAGCAGGTTCAGGTGTCATCTAAGCTAGCACGTAACACGCTTTGCAACACGGCTCAAGTCGCCTATCGACACGATTATTGCGCTGCCGCGCGGGATTAGCCAAGCGGTCTGAGGCGCTACAGTCATGAATTGTGCGGCTGGTCCCGGCGGAGGTTCGAGTCCTCCCTCGGACATGGGTGTGTGTGTTTGTCCTTAGGATAATTTGGGTTAAGTAGTGTGTAAGCTTAGGGACTTATGACATTAGCAGTTAAGTCCCATAAGATTTCACACGCGTTTGAACATTTGATTACTGCGCTGCGACCGCATATACAGGGATTTTCAAAAAGAATATTCGTATTTCGATTGCATATATTTATTAAACTTTAAGACATACGAATATGAATCATTACACACATATTTACGAACCTCTCAAGTTCAGATTAGAGATGTTCAATATGTCCTCCATCAGGGACACGAACATTATCACATCGATACTCAAATTGCTTCGGTACTCTCGCATGTCATTTATCACTGTTGTTATGGCAGTATGCTTCTGGTTCTTCAACTCTTCCAGGTTCTGTGGGAATGTTGGAACATAAACGTTGTCTCTAACGAAACCTCACAGGAAAAAGTCAGAGGGTATCAAATCCGGTGACTGTGGAGCCCAGGTGACACACGCTAAGTCGCCAGCTCCTTGGCGACCAATCCAGCGGTTCGGTAGAGTTTCATTCAGATACTCACGCACTCGGCGACTCCAATGGGGGGGTGCCCCATCTTGTTGAAAAATGAAGTTGTTTTCGTGCAGCCTCGAAAACAAACACTTTGTAACATAGCGAGATACTGTTGACCGTCAACATGATCGGGATATAGAAAGAAAACACATTGACTTTGGGCAAACCTCGTACATGTTCAATAGCTCCTTATAGGTTCTGTAGGCCCCAAATTCGAACGTTGTGTTTGTTTATCTGACCACTAACATCATCAAAAATGTCGTTTCGTTATTGAACACGGTATGCTGTGCGAAAGTGTTGTCTTTGTCAATAGCATAAATAATCTCGTTTACAAAATGCCACACTTTTGCGTTTGTCGTCGCGACGCAGAGCTTGTAACGGCTGTAACTCGTATGGCGACACAACCAACCGACGTCTCAAAACACGCCAAGTTGTTGCTGTAGGCAGTTGTAACTCCCCACTGGCACGACGAGTTGATTTTGAAGGACGAGATTGCAAAGTAGTATGAAGTCGTGCAACATTTTCTTCAGGAACATGACGGCGGGCAGGACTCTTTCCTTTACATACAAATCCTGTATCCAGAAACTCTCGATGCCATCTGCGAATGTTCCGCCCATTCGGATGGATCAATTTGGAACCTCAGGCTGAAACGTTTTTTCACTGTAATCACGGAACTGCACTCGAGAACACAAAATGATTTCTGCTGCGGAGTAGCCATTTTAAACATATGTCGGTTACCAAGCAAAACAGAAGACAACTGACATCTAGCGGCTATTAACATAAACTAGACTCTGTATTCCTTGCTCCAATAGCCAAGCCGAGGCGCAGCGATCGATAGTTTGCACAAAATAATACTTTGTAATATGTATATTCTTTTTGAAACACCCTGTATTCATCGTACATCTTACATACACAGTATTTATTATCGAAGATGTCGAGCTATAACCGTGGAGACAAGCAAACGGAAAAAGATCATCAAACTTTTCCTAAATACAAGCAAGATTTGCTGCTGTAAATTGTGTTAGACCAGTACAAAGATACAACTGGAAAGAAAGGAAAACTCAGATTAAACCCATTGCGACCAACAAGGTAAAGGCATGAAGAGAAGTTGCTGTTGACTTTAATTCTCGTAACATCGCGGCAAATGGTGACTCGAAGAGCCTGAAAATGTGTTACCAAAAAGCTAAGAAAAGGATCAACAAAGCATTCACACGTGACGAGGTCTAATTATGTATGTGATACGTAAACTGGAGCAAAAATGATGGCTGAACTCTTCAAGGCTGAAATGTGTAGAACAGGAGACAGTAATTTCCTAAGGCTCTAATGGAAAGTGGAGCTCCTGAAGCCACAATATTTTTTGTGCACTGATCTGCAAGTTTTTTGCAACCAATTTTGCTGTTTAGAAGATATTTTATAACCCCATTCGTTATGTTCTTGTTCTGATACAGATTTGGATAACACAGGCTGCCGTTCATTCACATCATCAGTAAACTAGGAGACAGCTGTATCTTCACGCGAAATTATTGGTCTCGTGGATGACAATGAAAATGAAAACGAAGGAAAGGATGTTTAGTCGAGCTGGTAACAACGATACTAAAATAATGTACAAACTTTACTGTAACAGCACAACGCTACGCATTTTGCACTGAAAATAACCTCTAGTTAAATGAAGATGAGCAACACACAAGCCAGTATTCTATCATACGAGGGTGTGTAGTCTCCTTGGTCCAACGATGTTCCAGTGCCTTCATCACATCTCGAAAATGAGTTTCCTCCAGGCCTGCGAAATAGTTGTCAACTCTGGCTATCAGTTCTTCGTTTGAAGTGAATCTTCATCCTCTGAGACTAATTTTCAGTTTTCAGAAGAGATGGAAGTCTGACGGAGCCATATCAGGTGAATTAGTTCGCGTAATTTAGCCACGGCGACGGCACATGTGAGTGGGCGAGCATTGTCTTGATGGAAGATGATTTCCTTCCTTGCTAAACCTGGCCTTTTTTAGCGTAGCTTTTGTTGCAATTAGACCAGGACGTTAGCATAGTATTCTCCAGTAGTTGTTTGCCCAGTGGGGAGATAATCTACAAACAGAATCCCCTTCGCATCCCAGAACACGGATGCCATAACCTTTCCTGACAAAGGAATTGTCTTTGCTTTCTTTGGTGGCAGAGGATCAGCATGTTTCCACTGCTTTGACGGTTGTTTTGTCTCTGGGATATAGTAGTGCACCCAGGTTTGATCTGTGATCACAAACCGACGCAAAAAATCTTGTTACTTTCTCCTGAAATGGGCCAAGCACTGTTCCGATATGCCCATTCTCGTGTGTCTTGGTTCAAATGGTTCAAATGGCTCTGAGCACTATGCGACATATCTTCTGATGTCATCAGTCCCCTAGAACTTAGAACTAATTAAACCTAACTAACCTCAGGACATCACACACATCCATGCCCGAGGCAGGATTCGAACCTGCGACCGTAGCGGCCACTCGACTCCAGACTGTAGCGCCTGGAACCGCAAGGCCACTCCGGCCGGCTCGTGCGTTTTTGACCCAGCGTCGAGAGTCGCCGCACCCATCTTGCAGATATTTTTTTTTTCATATCTAATTCGTCAGTTAAAACGTGATATACCCTTTCAGATATCTGGCAAGTGTGAGCAATTTCACGCCCTTTCAATCGGCGATCCTCCGTGACCATTTTGTGCACTTTTGCAATGATTTCTGGAGTAGTGACACAATTTGGCCGACCACTGCACGGATCATCATCTAAGCTCTCCCGACTAAATTTAAATTCAGTTTTCCACTTGGCAACAGTTGAATATGAAGCAGCAGAGTCCCTCAGTGTATTCTGGAAATCGGCACGAATGTCCTTTGCTTTCACACCTTTCTTTAATCACTGCTCGAATCTCGATTGTTTTCCATCTTCGCAAATCACTGCGCCGGAACAACAACAGAGGCACGTCGCCGCCACAGCTCTCTTCAGAGAGCGCAGACATTTAAGGCGATTTTTGCTACTACCATCTTTTTCGCCTTAATACTTCCTGTTATAACTTCTCGCTCCATAATACCACTGACTTGTGACACTGCAAATTTCTGTAAGCGCGGTTCTAAGCTGAGTAGACTGGCCTTTATTACACCATTACTTCTTATTGGATAATTGGCAGTTTTGCTGAATAAAGATAGGGCAAAAGTTAAATGTTCAGAAAAATGTGCATTACACAATCTCTGGTACACCAAACGTCAAAAATGGATGATGATATATCTAAATGAGATATTTTAGTATGCATAATCATTGTTGTCATTGTTTTAACTAACCTGCGCCATACTTTTGTGAGATCCAAGGAACATGGTGCAATCAAAGTGGTGCGAGAGACGGCAAAGATTAGGATTGTTTGTGTACTCTCTGCTAAAAATTTAGCGTTAACTGATCCTATGAACCAGTGTTCATCTGACCATTTCTATGCGTTTGACTTTACTATTTATCATATACACATTCCTGTGTTTGTATCTGTAAATATTTTAATATTTTGTTTTGATTTTTAATTCGTAATGAAATAAAAATAATCTTTTACTTTTTGAAGGCCGCCAAAGTGCCAAGCCTGCTCGCACTGTTGGTCCTAATGTTAGAGCCCTGCACAGGCCGTGCGTTTCCGAGTTCTACTCAGTCTAAAATGAGTCCTGGGGACAACTCTGGGACAGCAGCGATCCACTGACCACGTGTCTGCCCACACAAAGGCCTCTGTGACAGACCCTGGCCTGCAAAGACTATCGTGGTAGTGGGTTTAGCTTACAAGGATACGTTACTGTAACGAATATTCTCGAAATATGTAATTGCATAATTATAACAGTAATCGATTCTTCCTCTGTTAAATTATTTCTCTTTTTTAAACTTTTACTTCACTAACAAGATAACAGTTATATCTGTATCAGGCATTGCTAACTTTAAACAACTCACATGCACAGTGGCTGTAAGAGGCAACAATATTATCAACACATTACTAAAAGAATATAACACATTCATACAAATCAAAATGAAAAAAAAAACCTTATAAATTAGGTAGTTTGAATTTATTGGAGAAAGAACTATAAGATTTATTTGTTGACAGAACTACAAAACAACTCCGTTTACATACCAAATAATAATCATGACATATTAACTTTCAGTATAAAACATTTTCCTTCTCAGGTCATTTGCACATATGAATTTGTTTGAAATTTTGGTACTACCAATATTTTAGTCATTTCTTTATCAACATGCAAAAATTGCCCAATCATTCAATCTCTATGTATCATCGTTGACAGAAAAAACGTTTTCAGTCGTCTAAGTGCTGAGAACGACTGCTCAGAGGTACAAGCAGTAACAGGTATAGTTAAAATTATCCGAACAAACATCACAAATTCTATGAGCATTTCACGCATGGGACCACTGTTTCCCCCACTTAAGATATTCCTAATGTCTGAAAGTTGGCCACTTCATCTTCCCTCATTCTGCACACATCTAGAAACATGCCCCCTATGCAGTGTTAGCTTATCTTCATCGAAAGTCTCATCCATAGAACTGCACGATTCGATCAGCACCAATTTGAGCGATGGCAAAAGCTTCAAATTATAAGTTCCAAAACATTTGAGTCAAATCTACGATTTAGCGAATCCACATCCACGTCAATTATTTCAAAAATTATTCGTCTGTACATTTCCTCTGGCGTTTGACAAGTACGAGAATCACTATCTTCTTCGTAGCATTTTTGGCATCTTCCTTCTGTAGTTTTTCCTCCTATCTATGTAATTATGTAGTTCTCAATTCGTTCGGGCAATCAATTATTCATAATAGGAAACACAGTCATAACTCAGTCACTCAAAATGATTCGGAAATTTTACTTGTTAGAACGAAATCAGGCGATGATTCTTCTTCTCTGCAGGCTCGTGCTTTGCGGCAGTCTGCTAGTCTGTAAAAATAAAATGCCTCGTATTTTGGGAGCGTTGTATAATCAGTCGGGAAACCTCAGATCAAGCGGATATTTGGCTTTCATGAAGTTTAATCTTCCGAAGAACTAATGGAGCTCTTGGATTATTAAATGCAGGTTCGTATCCAGTCTTTCGGAAGTTCCCTTCTGATTAACAACTACGCAATATATCGATGAATATCATTAATTCTCGAATGTCAAATAATGTCCTTTTGTATGAAGGAGCAATATATATATATATATATATATATATATATATATATATCCCTTGTAATTGTACAATTTCGTATCAGTTATCTTTTGTCATAAATCTCAATATTCAGATTACAGTTCTTCAAACAATGCTCAGGCTAATCGGCACGAAGACAATGTCGGAAGCTTTTTTTCTAACAACCACCAGAGAGAGTACTACAAAGAATAATTATGCGCTCATGGCATAGCTATTGTATGAAACTACTTTGTGTATGGATTCTGCGAGTATGAAGATAGAAAATTGGTAAACGTCATTCAAGGGTAGAATTGTATCAGAATAATTCATCGAATATAAAGAGATATTACACTTCTTCTGAGCAAAACTGGTTCATGAATGTTACATTCATTCCACACCTCAGAAAATATATTCTTTTGTGAAGCTACCCTCGCAGACAAAGTTTCCATCGATGTTTTGATTTCCCAGTATGACAACGGTTTCTTCTGAAAGGAAGAATGAATTTCCTCAATCCTCCCAAAAGCTGAAATTAACATTTTCATGGAAATAAAAAACTGAATTGATACAAGCCTGAAAAGTATCTGCTAGCCATTCCACCTACTTAACTGTTTCCTTCTGACACATCCTCCAATAATTGCGAGATATCGTCATAATTATTATTCAACGATTTTAGTTAATTGTACACTGACACACTACCTCATATGACAGAATTGTCACAAAGTCAGTCTGAACACTTTCTGCAACACCATTTTCCTTGTCTTCTTGTAGAAACTGAAACACCACTAGTCTTTTTGGCTTATGTCTTACAAATGATATTAATTCAGGAAGAATCATCAGAAAGATTCGCACACGACTAGTACCTAGCATCGCATCTGGTACTACCAAATTCACATTATGCTGTGAACAATGAACAAATATACCTCTCGGCTGCAACTGAATAATCCTACTTTGAAATTCAGTTAAACGTCCACTGGCATTGCTCGCGCCATCATAAAATTGACCACGACTCTATTTTATGCCGAGGGATGAACGTCTTATGACATCCTGGACGACTTCAAACAATGTCCTGGGACTTGCTGAAGCTACTCAATAGAAGCCTGTAAATTTTTTTTTAATTTGAAGATTTTTATCGACATATCCCAAACATTTGGGTAGTTGTTCCTTCACTGATGTGTCGTAAGGCTCATCTACAAGAAGAGAAAAGTATAGTGCCTCCTTATTAGTCTTCACAATGTTTTGCTGTACATCGCTGGATAGTAACGAGACAACTTCATTCAATATATGGTGAGAGGCCCACTTATTTGAAGTTCTCTACCGCTGAGATTCCAAGTCAGGACCATCTTCTGCTCTAACAGCAGCAACTGACGAATATTTGATGCTTCATCGGTGTGACCACGAATTGCTACTCCTTACTGACTTCAAAACTGGAGGGACGATATCAGCTTTAAAATTGCCTTGCATGAATTTTTCATATCTTCTAATTTTTATGTTGAGTTAAGGGATAGCACGTTGGTACCTTGTTCTCCAGCTGCCAGAGCAGTCACGGACGTTTCTCATGAACTCTGAAACGTTCAATTGCCTGTCTCCACGGGGAAAATTCATTTCAAACAAATGCATTACACTGTCTGCAGAACTAGCAGCTGCCAACGAAAGCACTACACTCGAATCAAAAGCGTTCTTTCACACACTGCTGAACATTTTGTCTATTCTTTCCCCTAGTAAATGGAAGGAAATGTGATTTTTCATCGTTCATGGCATGACATACCTGACGGTTTTTTGAAATTTTTGGCTGACGTACTACGGCAACTCGAAGAAGACATATTCTTAGGTTCCTTATTTTTTGGTTGATCATGCCTCTCACTAATGTCGGTGTCAGTAATATCCACTTACGATGAGGACGACGACAAATATACGACGAATTTATCCATAGCGACAAGGTGTGTGTAGAAGCAATATGTTATGTTTCAGCTTTCCACACGCGTCCAGTGATCGCGCAACTCTTGGAAACTGTGAAAATTTCTGCGCGACGACGAGCTTTTGCTCCAGGCATCCCATCAGTAGACCCTCTCCCTTGTACTAGCTATTAGGGCAGTAACACCACATCAGTCCATAATTTTAAGTTCCCGCGTCTTTCAAAGCCATTGAGTCACAAACGAAACGATAACAATCCACATTACGTGAAAACAATTTCGCTGAAATTTTAAACCACAGGGCTGTTACGTTAAAAAAAAAAACTTTTCAATTGGTTTGTAACAATCAACTTCATTGGGTCTCGGATTAGTGTTTATTATTGCTCCATATCGGCAAGCAGATATTTTAAAGCAATTGTTCACGAACGGAGTTGGCGTATTAAACAGCGTGTCCCTTGCAAGGAAACACGAAAGCAAGCAGCCTATAAAGGTAATAGCGGAGACTACAGCCGAGAGTGAGTGACAGCGACTGCAGCATGCCCTCTTGGTTGGAAATGGATACTAACAGATTGGCGTGTGTAAACAAACGTAGGAGAGATTATTTGAAAGATGGCTTCTGTTTGTTCATGAGCTGAAAATGGCTGGTAGAGGTGTTGTTCGTGCCATGTATGTTGCAATAATTACCGGTAAGCCTTTTCACAGATTCTGGAGGAATAAAGCAACGAAAGTATTAATGTTAATTTGTGATTAGTGTCTTTCAGTGAGTTAGTTGTACTTATTACATTGGAGAAAGTTAATCTTCCTAACTTGGCTTTTGTTATTTCAGGAAACAAAAAGTGAGTTATTCGTAGCAGGAGGGCAGATCTTGGCGAAATGTTTAGAAAACAAGGACCAGAGCATTTAAATAGGAGTCATGTAGTATGCTCTGATCATTTTGTAATGAAAAACTTCAGGAACAAGAATTTACTAAGCCAAGGATAAGAACTGTTTGTAAAGCAATAAAATGGCTATATTTAATGCTTGTCCAATGATTTGTTACATGTAACAATTTTTCTCCTCATTTCAGTATTTGGCCTGGCTCTGTTCCTTCAGTTTTTCCCGATAGAAAGGAAAGTAATTTCAGACCACACCCAAAAAGAAGGAAGAGAGAAGAGGAAGTTGAGCAACAAGAGTCAGTCGCTGACATTCAGGCTGAAGTGGACGATAGCGTCATCTACAAAGTGCAAAAAAGTGTGGAAAATGTTTCCCATTAATTTTAAAGCGAAGAGAACAAGGCAAAAATGATGATTGTCACTTTTTTGTAACTTTTGAGGGCGACGAATTTTCTGCTCTAGTCTCTCACATATCATAAACGTACACCGTATAATTATCACAGCAACATTTTTATTTTTCTATATCTATTTGTTTAGGTAATAAATGTAATACAATAAACACATTTTCAATTTCAAGGTACTTTATTAATTAAGAAGTTAAATAGGTACGCAAAAAACATGGTAAAAGTGATGGCAGTCATTAAAAACTTGGTAAAAACGTTGAAGGTCCACTATCTTTTTGTGCTTCTTCAGCGGATCTTGTAACCCATAAACAGATTCTGAATACTGTTTATTTTACAAAATTTGTAATATTCTAGATTTTAACACATTAAGCCCATATGGATTTTATTTTAATACTGTTACTTACAACTTATGTTTTGTCAATGAGGAAGTTCTTCAAAGTACTTTTGAGCAGATAGACTGCAAGACTTCTTCATGTACTGCAGGTCATGGTACTTTCCAGGTTTTATTTTAATCAGATCTGGAAATAAGCAAACTTTTGGGCTAAAACAAAGGAACCTGCTGGTGGTTTTTGTCATATAATAGTAACCTACCTACCTACATAGCGTATTATGAATTTAACTAATAACCGAACTAAATATCTGTGGCAGTAATCGCAAAAATATTTCCTGTGCTGATAAGTTTTCATTACTTTCAAGGTTACACTATTGTTATGCGGTATTATTCTGTAACTTATTATAGGTCTATAGATTATTGCTATGTGAAAGCAAAGGTAAAGTGTTGAGTCATTTTCTCTTACATTCACGCGGAACTGGTGGTAAAGAGAAGGACATATCATCAGCAGGGTCTTCTGTCTCTCTTGAAAGCTTGGTAAGTTGGTGTTGTGTTAGGATCGATGACATACGAAAGTACCCAGTGTAAGATGATCTGCGTTCAACTAACCTGGAATGGTATTTTGAAAATTTTATTTCACGAATTGGTCGTGTAGCAAATGGGCATTTCTTGTGATAGTGATTTTCCAAAAAAGCAGTCCATTTTCTAAATAGGTTTTGGTGAGCTTCAATCACAGTGAAAGGCGAAGGCTTTACTCTGGCGTTCTTTATTTCATTCACCCAATGTTGTGGTATCTCTGCGGGAAATTTGGCATTGGTCAGGGCCATATCTCTACCGCATTCTAGGTAAGAGTGGCCGCGAATAGGGAATATGATTGTTAAGCAGTCTAGTTTTTTTAGGATTTGTGTCACATAATGACAGAAGCGAAACGTGGTGTTCAAATGGCTCTGAGCACTATGCGACTTAACTTCTGAGGTCATCAGTCGCCTAGAACTTAGAACTAATTAAACCTAACTAACCTAAGGACATCACACACATCCATGCCCGAGGCAGGATTCGAACCTGCGACCGTAGCGGTCACGCGGTTCCAGACTGAAGCGCCTTTAACCGCACGGCCACACCAGCCGGCAAACATGGTGTGGTGCTTGTTCTGTCCGCTACAAGAATCGCAAAATATGTACAAGTTTTTGACATTGGACTGTAACATGGTGAAGGTATAATAGTGCAACATCGATACTACTTCGACTGCACCATTACCCCCTTCTGTTTCTGCGTAAGCAGAGAAGAAATTGCATTTCCTGTAGATAGACTGTTGACATTGAAGAAATACAATGACAGCTGACGGCGGTAGTAAATGTCATTTGTGGTCAAATTAGGTAAGCTTAAATTTTTTAGAGAATCAATGGTAAGTGCCTCAGTACCCTACCTTTTCCTTGAAATTTTTCTACATTTTTCTTTGCGTCATGAAACATGTTAGCTTTCCTCAGGTGTAGTTCATTCTCACATTATTTTGTCGTAATGCTGCTTAAAATATTTGCTTTTTCCTTGTCATCATTAGTCTGTTCCAGCTGGAGGTTTAGAGCTTTCATTTCTGCTTGGTACCTGTCACATGCACTGCAGGTGTCGCTTCTGGGATATCCAAAAACTATGTTAAACTTAGATACGAATATCTCTCTATAATATTCATAGGACACAATCTTACCACTAGGCCTACCTGTATTGTACAATGTGTACATTTGTTTCAAATTTAAAGTGTCTGGCAAGTATGTTTTTTTTTATTTTTATCAAAACTATAATGGCTTGCACAGCCCTTAAACGATGCAATGTGATCATTGTTTAACTTCTTCTGAGATCCTAAAATGTTTGTGGTCATACTTTCCTCACTTGGCTATTGGGGGTTTACCTGTTTCTTTCAGACTCATTTGAATAGTTTGAACCCTTCTCCCAGTTACATCAAAAATAGACAAAAATGCTTTTTAATACACAGGGGTGTCAATAAAAGTATCACCATGCTTTATTCTTAGTTTGTAGGTGTAGCTCTTATCATTACAACATGATTCATTTTCAGGCTTTCTTGGTCTGCGGTTTTTTACGCCATAAACATTGATAAGCCCAGCCAAGTATGTGGACTGATCATCATTAGATTCTAAACTATTAAAATGAGAAATTAATACTTTTCTTTCACTTTCACAAACTCTATCAAAACACTGTAGTCTTTTACATCTGCAATCGGGCCCAGTTTCGTGAGTACAGACTAAGTTTTTTCATCACATCTCTTACCCTTCTATGGGATTTTCTCTTCTTTGTGCTAGGTTTACTGACGTTTCCGCAATCTTCATTCACACTAGAGATCACTTAATTCACTCATTTTCACAGAAACTACTACCAAGAACACAAGCTATAAACTTTGGCAACTTCCTAACCACAAACACAAAGTAAACAAAAGAATGAAGACAGCATGTTGAAATACTGATCAAGCAGATCTTACCAATCTTATGAAATGACTCGCATCATATGTGCCGTGAACACAGACGACATTCATCGGTTTTACCATGCACAACAAAAATAAAATGGCAAATAACTTCGTAGCCGCCAGCATTCTTGCTGCGTAACCCCCCCCCCCCCCCCGCCCCCCTATAAACTCGGCTGTATTTGAGCTACAAATTCCTGTCCTAATCTGAAAATGGGAAAAAATTGACTATCATCATTTTTGCCTTGTGCTCTTCTTTTTTTTAATTTTAAAGTGGAAAATGTAGCAGAAAAGAGTATCGAGACAGAAAGGAATGATTCGTGCTCTGAGATCCGAGTTGTGTATTTTAAAATGCAGAGTAATGAAGTGCATCACTGCTAAAAGCAATGTTTTCCATGATGTGGCAGGCAAGTTTATCAACCTACAGGAAATTATGAAAACTGAGAAACATAAGGAAAGAAGATATACAGAACAGGACAGGAGCTTTGCTTTGGCTCTTTATTTCTGTTCACTAAAATCGTACAGGTTTTGGACAAAATATTTTTGTTTACCTACTCCAAGGACACTGAGGAGCTTGTTGAAAAATTTGGAGGTTAAGCCAGATATTAATAGCTTAGAGTTTGATTTGTTACAATTAAAAGCTGAAAAAATGTAACCACAGGAAAAAATTGTGTCAATAGTATTTGATGAAATGTCACTTAAGTCACTGTTGACTTACAGTGCACAGAATGACGTATTTGAAGGTTTTGAAGATACTGGCGTAGAAATTTGTAGTGATTCAAAGTTAATTGAGTGCCAGTTATGTAACAAAGTCATTGTACTGATGGCCAAAGGTCTGTCCTTAAATTTTAAACAAATAGTAGATTATTATTTGTTCTGAGAAATCATGTCAGGGGAGATAATAAAAGATATGTTGATTAACATTTTCGTTCAAATTCAGGATAGTGTTCTATAACCTAAAACTGTACTTTGTGAACAAGGTACAAATAATGTTAAAATGAGAAAACTGTTAGGGATTAACTCATAAAATCCATTTATTGAAGTGAATGGGGAAAAAGCATTTTTTTTCTATGATGCTCCTCACTTATCCAAGTCACTGAGGAATGATCTCAAGAAACATGACTTTCAGTGGAAAGCAAAAGTCTGTAGTTGGACTCACAGTGAAGAATTTTATAAGAAAGACTCAGTAGTTGTACCTAGACTTGCTCTGAAGCTCACAAAACTATGCACCACACTCCCTGTATTCACACCAGTGAGGGTGTGTTTAGCTGTGAGAACCCTAAGTCACTCTCTTGCATGCAGTATTCAGGTACGTATGATATTTGGCTGTTTGCCACCCTCAGCTGCTGTTACAGCTTATTTCCTTGAAATGTACAATAACCTGTTTGACAGTTACAAATCACCAAAATGTAGCAATCCCAAACAGCATAAAATAACACTTTGCAGTGATTCTAAACATTTACAGAAACTGTTGCAAATTCAGGAAAACTTAAAGCAGCTATTTGTTCTTATTGATGGAAAAAATCCACAGTGGATTCAAGCTGCGACTGATAATATCACTCCTCTAAAGTCCTTGTGTTCAGAATTAAATGAAAGGTTTAATTGTCCACCATGGAGGACGACCACTGTTGCATCAAATATGTCCCGATCTGGGCCAAAAATAGCGACTGAATGTGTCTGGAGATATGCCGAAGGCTGCTGGTGGTGTGCGATTTGTGTATTCTGGCGCCACAGACCATGCCCCGGATCACTTCCGACCACTGAAGTTAAGGAATGCTGGACCTCATGAGTACTTGGCACAAACGTTTTGTCCCTGTCTCATGTTGCAGTGTTACCTGTTCAGAGAGAGACAATAAACGCCGTACTAGATTAAGGTCACAATCGCCCTTTAGAAAGATGCCCACATCTTGAGTATATTCTGTTAGGATACTTTTGTTGTTTCTATTGAAATACGATTTAGTGTTTTGTGGAACATCCTAAGAAAAGGACCCAAGGTTGACCCATACAGAGGCACTGACAGCGGATAGCGATGCCTGAGAGATTTATGAATTGTCATAAGATCTGTTTTCGACTCACTAGTAGATATTATACAATTTGTACTGGTTAATAGCTTCCACATGGAGTTCTTTCCGTGGAGAGCAACATATCTTAACGTGCTGCGTAACTGCCTGCGTAATGGACGCCTGTACAAACATTCGGTCCTCTGTTTTAGGCAAAAATTGTAGACCTTTTTTATTGACATAGATATAGCAACAGGGGGCGTCATTCGTGCTTCACATTTCCTGTCGTCGGACTGCACGCGCAGACGGCCAGTGCAGTCGCCGAGGGGAAACTCGCCGGAGGGGCGCGACGCCGGATGTGGACGGCGAATCCGGCTGAGGGAGGAGTCGTTGGCGCCAGGATTTCGCCAGGAGTAGATCCCGCCCATTCAGCCCCCTCAACAGTGAGGAACAAGTACTGGAACAAGCCCCGCCCTTTCACCCCCTCTGCAGCAACTATGCATATTATTTGGGATCTTCCCATAGAGTCTTTGCTCTTGATCGCATGTTTCCAGTTGACCCTAAAATAAATTAGTTACACTGCAGTGAAGTAACCATATACAGTGCAGTAGTACTTTTCAGTTAGTAAAAAACTGATTTCAGGTCACAGTTGTGAAATTACAATACATTTAGAAGTTATGCAAGTGCACAGAATTTTAATACTTTTTTGAGCGAATGTTAAATTAGTAACTTGCTAGCTGGTAAATTTTGCTACAAAACTACGAAACACATTGCTAAACCAGTGCTGCACTGGCCTCAGCTGTGCGACTTACTTCCACAGCAAAGGCAGGTGAAGACAGCTTAGCACTGAATTCTGTACTCAGTATTTGGGGGAATATCCTATGAAGAAACAGACTCCACTGTGAGAAAAGTCACCCAAAGTTAAAACCAAAAAACGTTCTCTCAAAGAACAATTTGAACTTAGAGAAAGTGGAACGAGAGCATAGTTGAAACTTATGTTCAGAATTCAGACAGTATGTGTGAAACAAACACCAATTTTGACTGTAATTCCAAAAGGCAGCCAAATTACTTTGTTCTTGCTGGATTGATACAAGCTGCTTTCATTGTATTATTCACCGAGCAGCACTGCTGAAATGTTTCAAGGTTGGAAAAAGAAATAGCATTGATTGAAGAACATACATTACATCCATGAAACACTGTAGCATATATTTCCTGAAAGCCCACACTGCGGCTACACATCACCATTACCAAAGAACAAGGGAAAAAAGAACTGGTTTTAATGATACAAAATTGCATAAATCTCTTGGTTGACAGTAGGCACTACAAATTTTAGCAACAAGCTATTTTCCTGAGATATTTGCAACAGCACATAGGAGACTAAATTGTCGCATAGCAACAGCCACAATTCTTTATAGTATCTAAATTAATCGCACTTATAATGCACAGGAAGGGCACTGGTAGAATTACAAGTTAAAATTCACCCATTAGACAAGCAAATATTAATGAAGTCACTCATATACAGAAATATCTTACTGCTTTCATTAGGCATTTCTACTTTATGTTATTCTTATATTCTTTAGTTTTTATAAGCTAATTGTACATATATAAGCAAAACGACTTGTCTGTGTATAATGTTGATTTTAGACAACCGAATCAACCGCCTGCATCCTTGGCTTACTACCAACATAACAGGCCCAAGAGCGTTTTTTTAACATTGTATCACTACGTTTATGTGCGATACATTTTCAGAAAAACGAAAACTGAATTTCGCAAACCTTTCTTTGCTGTCATGTATACATGTTAAGATGTGAGGCGGATTTGCTACATCAGTTAAAAGTAACACCTGGAAAACAGCTGTTACAGTTTCTGATTTAGTCAGCACAATCGCTGTTTCTCTTCAATTCTCGTTATCGTTCACTGTACGAAATGCCACACCGAACATATTAGCTGAAAATTTTTAAAAACAGGACAAAACCCAACAGCCTTAGTACGTTTCAAAATCGGCGTTTACATAGGATCGAGTCGTTTCCGGAATCGGAAAACCGGCAAAAAGAAACGGGAATCGATTTTGAAGTGTTTACATTACCCACAAAGCAATCCTGGGAAACGTCTTTATGAAATCTTGTTTTCGGTGCCGCATGTAAACTGGGTGTATGCTACCTCTGCTGTTTCCCTAAAGGAACATATTAAACCAACTAAATGAAAATTTGTCCTTATTGACATTAACTAACATGACATTGATTTTTTGTTTCGTGTTGGTGGTAATGTTTTGAGTTCACTATATATATTTTCATTTACTGCAATATGCACTCATATTGTATTAACAGACTTAAATTTCTTACTTACTTCTGAATATCGCAACAGTCCTTGGAGGAATTGTCTTCGACTGACATATTTGTAACGCTATTTGATTTAACTTGCAGTGGGCGGAAATAGTGGCAGGTCGGGGGCGGAGCTTAGACAATGGATATGTATGGAGGGGGGTGAATGGGAGGGACTTGTTCTGGGTGAAATCCTGACGCTGAGGGCTCGTGGGTGAGGGACGCGCGTGCGCAGAAGCAGCGGGCAGGGTGGGAACAGGCCGTAGGGGCGCTGCGCCCAGAGCCACCGGCGGCGGCAGAGTGGCGGTCCGAGCGCGGCGGCGGAACGCAGGAGAGGCCGACCACACGACACAGAGACCGAAACCAAATCAGGATTATCACTTCCTATGCTAAATTCGTAATGCTGTTTAGCGATTCGAGCCCCAGTTGTACTCAACAATTTAAAATTCAGCCATAATAGCAGAAACCAGCGTCAAGCTGCCAGTAATGTTACAATATCACAAAGATATTTTCCTCCGCTCTCCCAGTAGTTTCGCACTTATGTCACAGAACACGAATTCCATACAGACCTATGGAAAAACTGCTAAGAGCCGACCTCGGGGAAGGTCATTTTGGATTCCATAGAAATGTAGGAACACATGAAGCAATACTGACCCGAAGACTTACCCTCAGCCACGAGCCCTTAGCGTCAGGATTTCACCCTGAACAAGTCCCTCCCATTCACCCCCCTCCATACATATCCATTGTCTAAGCGTTTGTAGACTTAGAGAAAGCTTTTGACAATGTTGACTGGAATACTCTCTTTCAAATTCTGCAGGTGGCAGGGGTCCCATACATGCAGCGAAAGGCTATTTACAGTTTGTACAGAAACCAGATGGCAGTTACAAGAGTCGAGGGGCATGAAAGGGAAGCAGTGATTGGGAAGAGAGTGAGGCAGGGTTGCAGCCTGTCCCCAATGTTGTTCAATCTATTTACTGAACAAGCAGTAAAGGAAACAAAAGAAACATTTGGAGTAAGAATTAAAATCCATGGGAAAGAAATAAAAACCTTGGGGTTTGCTGATGACAGCAAAGGACCTGGAAGCACAGTTGAATGGAATGGACAATGTCTTGAAAGGAGAATATAACATGTACATCAACAAAAGCAAAACGAGGATAATGGAATGCAGTCGCACAAAATCAGGTGACGCTGGGGTAATTAGATTAGGAAATGAGACACATACAGTAGTAGATGAGTTCTGGTATTTGGGGAGCAAAATAACTGATGATGGTCGAAGTACAGAGGATATAAAATGTAGACTGGCAGTGGCAAGGAAAGTGTTTATGAAGAAGAGAAATTTGCTAACATCGGGGGAGATTTAAGTGTCAGGTAGCATTTTCTGAAAGTGTTTTACAATGCCCTCTGTAGCATTGTAGCGAGAAGGAAGCGACTCTGCATTACTTCTCTGGTTTCTGTATCACCAACCTGTTGTCTTGCTGCTGCGGTAGTCCCTCGTCGCACAGTAATAGACCTCAGGCGCCAGGTTCATAGTAGGTTGTGATCCTGCTCCAGTGGAGTGTTTCAGGATGGCAGTTGTTAAATGCCAACAACGTTTTGTACCATATTCCTTTTAATAAATAAAATACTTTGACACACACACGTCACAGTATTTGCTATATGGTGGCTCTGGGCTACGCTGTTATATTCAACCCTTTACAACACTTTGACACGTTTCTCACTTTCCATACTCGTCATATACAGTGACCACGACACGTGTCGTTTACTGATAACTAACCTTCACTTTGTATCTTGTTTAACAGTTGGAATATTTACTCGCGACCGTTCTTTCAGGGCTGCCCCGGTTACTCGACCGTGCATTATATATATATATATATCCAAACTTTCAGCCAATGGGTGTTCAGAGTGCTGTTACCAGACGGATCTGCACTTTTGCGGACAAATGGCTCTGAGCATTATGGGACTTGACGTCTCAGGTCATCAGTCCCCTAGAACTTAGAACTACTTAAACCTAACTAACCTAAGGACATCACACACATCCACGCCCGAGGCAGGATTCGAACCTGCGACCGTGGCGGTCGCTCGGCTCCAGACTGAAGCGCCTAGAACCGCTCGGCCACATCGGCCGGCTTTTGCGGACATTGTGACGGAAGTTTGTCTAGGAACACTGTCACAGATTGTAAGACGCTACTCCCGAAACAATCGTATCTTGTCCCTACTAAGGTTGCACAACATTACCTCCTGTGATATTATCATTAATGCCCCTTGCTGACACATAGTTGTCAGATGCCTACTGCTACTGAGCATTGCCGATCGCATAAATGTGCATGATACTTGGCCTAAACACGTGAAGGGAATGCACGTATGGATTACGATTTGTATGTAGTGTAGCCATGTATGGAAGCGAAACATAGACGATAAATAGTTTAGACGAGAGAGAGAACAGAAGCTTTAGAAATATGGTGCTACAGAAGAATACTGAAGATTGGTTGGGGAGATCACGTAACTAATGAGGAAGTACTGAGTAGAATTGGGGTGAAGAGGAGTTTGTGGCATAACGTGATTAGAAGAAGGGATCGGTTGGTAGGACATTTTCTGAGGCATAAAGGCATTACCAATTCAGTATTGAAGGGGAGTGTGGAGGGTAAAAATCTTAGGGTGAGAGCAAGAGATGAATACACTAAGCAGATTCAGAAGGATGTAGGTTGCAGCAGTTCCTTAAAGATGAAGAAGCTTGCACAGGATAGAGTAGCTTGGAGAGCTGCATCAAACCATTCTGTGGACTAAAGACAACACACGCACACGCCTCTTTCTAAAGGCACTACATTTATTAGTACTCTGGACGGTGACAATGATGTTGCATTTGTTTTCGACGTAGTTTATATGAAATTACGAGATACTCAAATGTGTAAAAGTCCTAGTTACAAAATCCGTTTAAATACTTTCAGAACACAAGGCTCAGAAGGCTGGGACAAGATATCGTCTTGGGTCTTATTGCCGTAGCTGCGGCTTTCACCATAAAGAAAAAAATCGGAAGAAAGACGCGACAAAAATAGAAGGTGCTGAGTTCGGCCGTGGCCGACGGAGAAAGGGACTGCGATTCCTTATTGATGAGGCTGGAGGAGGAATTAAAAAAAAACCTAATACTAGAAATTAACATGGAGGTTCCAGACAATTATGCAAGACTGTACTCTTAGCCGGCAACGGCCTTGCCGCAGTGGATACACCGGTTCCCGTGAGATCGCCGAAGTTAAGCGCTGTCGGGCTTGGCCGGCACTTGGAGGGGTGACCATCAAGGCCGCCATGCACTGTTGCCGTTTTTCGGGGTGCACTCAGTCTCGTGGTGCCGACTGAGGAGCTACTCGACCGATTAGTAGCGGCTTCGGTCAAAAATACCATCTTAACGACCGGGAGAGCGGTGTGCTGACCACACGCGCCTCTTATCTGCATCTGAGGATGACACGGCGGTCGGATGGTCCCGATGGGCCACTCGTGGCCTGAAGACAGATTGTTTCTTTTTTTTGTATGTACGAAGATAACTAAAGTTGCACAGAGTTCTTCAGACTTTATGTAATAAGCATTCGAAATGGCTTGCTACACCATACACTAGTGAACACAGAGTGGAAGTAAGATTTGGAACGGTTCGTTTCTATTTTGCACAGCTGGCTTAGGTTTGAGGCGCTGCGTCGTTACTTGCAGTATTTGCATCACCAACCTCGCAGTTCCTTGGTGTGACAAATAAAGACGATATCTCAGTGTATCAGCGCAGTGTTAGAAATAAACACCGCAGAGTTTCAGTGACGCGTACGCCCTGCACAGTGCGTGTTATGAACTTCGGAGCAGCCAAGCGCACACTGTACACTTTGTAATGGAACATCTGTTATACCACGCACAGATGGCGGATACCAGTGAACAGTTAAAACCAGGCAGATGCCTCTGTTATAAAGGGCGTGCACGGAAGTGTTGACTCTCTACAGCTCACGTAGCACATGAAACACTACTGCGCAAATAACAGTGCACCATAAGAGAGGAAGCAGTGAAATGGCGACGCAACAGTCAGTACACGGTACCTGAAGGTAAGGAACATTAGACGCAGTCACGACACACAAAGCTTCTGTGCGTACGGCTTATTCACGTCCCGTAAATGCACGGTGCGTTCGCGCCAAGCGTACACAGTGGCAGGCCTCGCGAACCATTTCCGACTGTTACGAATGTTCGTCTCTTTTGTGCGTCCCTTATGTTAATCTCACGCAACTACTGTCTCTTTGGTGTGCGCATTACTCATTCTCCTCGCTATGGGCAAGTTCTAGTTGCATCATTCAACCGCTGTGCTCATTGTCATGCGAAAATATTGAGACACTGCTCCGTACATAATCACAGACACGAGACGCTGAACAGGTGGCCGTGTTGTGCACCGTCTGGTTCATCTCGTTTGTGCTGCACGTTGCCTTCCTGTTGAACTGCACCCCTTTATCCTTCCTGTATACGCAGCGTGAAGGGAAACTACTCACAACGCACCACAGGGCTGTAGCTGAAGATTACCGTCCGATCTTTGTGGTCTATCGAGCCGGGAAACAGCGTCAGGTTGACCTAAAAAAGCGACCTAAGTTAAGGTCGTGTCACACCTGCGTAGCGTATCTCGAGCTACGCCTACGCTCGCCGTACGTGGCACGTACCCTGATTCGAGATACACGTACCCTTAAAACCGAAAGCCACCTACAGTGAGCTACGTTTTCTGTCCTGTCTCCGTATTCGCTCATGTGATGACACGACGTGCTAACTAGAGTGCAGTTTACGGATGGTTCTGGAAATGGCGTTCAGTGTGCCGTGGTGTGAGCCAGGAATCAGCTCTAATGTGCCACGGGTGGACTGTGGTTCAGGCAGCGACAGCGACGATGAACTGTTGCTGCTATAGTCGGTAACTGCTGTTGTTATACTCGGCAACTGCTGTTGTTATACTCGACATCAAATAGAATTCTGTTCATCCGGTAAACGTTAGAACAACAGTGTATGGGGAATGCCACAACCTAGTGCAAGATTTACACCTTGACGATGGAAGATTGAAAACTTATTTTAGAATTAATGGAAAACAGTTCAGTGGAGTTTTATCACTCACAGGCAATTGTATTAAAGAGCAGGACACACATTACAGAAAATCACTACCTGCTGGAGAACAGCTAGCTAAGAATTCCTTGTCCGCAATGTCAAAATTGAAATATAGCCTTTTTGTGATTAATGTTGTAGGAAATGGAGTAAAAGTGTATGTTAACTACAACTGAGTTACACGAGTGTATTTGTCCCCTATTGTGATAAGACAAAATATAAAAAATTATGTAGTATATTAACAAGCTGCAACCACAAAAAGAGATATTTTCAGTTTGAGTTTAATGTTCGAGTTTTGTATATAGAGTATTTAAAGTTTTTCTGTTTTTCTGAATAGTTTTGCACTAACAAATCAACATCTGTGTCTTATCACTTTCACGGCGAAGGATCTTTGCAATAGTTATTACGTGACCCTGATGAGTTGCCAGAGGAGGTACTTGGAGACAACAAGGGAGAGCGAGTCTGACCCACCACCGGCGTTATTAAAGTCACGAATGAGTCAGTTTCGTCTTCAGCTCGCTTTACTGCCTCTACAACTTCTTTCTTTACTCTGTTTTGTACCCTTAGAGACAACATTTCCCATCGAAATTAACGTGCTGACAAAAAACAAATGTATTTCCTCAGGGGCAGAACGAACAGCTTTATTTTCCTGTTTATTTTTCGAAAATTTCAGAACTTTGGCGACTCTTTTGGGTTTGTCCCGGACTGTGTCGATATCGTGGTCAGAGATGAGAGATTCGTCTTCTGGAGCAGCGGAAGCTTCAGCACTAACAGTGTCGTCATCGTCTGTTTCTCGGCAAGTTGTGAGTCACCCATGACGTCAGGAATATTGCTGTCATGCCTGGAAAGAAATAATGTTAACAATCAAATAAATAATCACTTTCGCCTGGTGACATCGCCTCTGCTATTTACTTCTAAAGGTCCCACCAAGGCAGTAATCGTGCTACACTGTACTTCAATGTAAGACTACCATACGCTGGCGCGATATTCTGTTCAAAAATATCTTTGTTCCATGATGTTAATACGAGTTGTGAGCTGGCAATGCGAACAGTAAAAACTCCATTTCTTTCTCT
>NW_025726481.1:57500-67757 GCF_021461395.2 Schistocerca americana | reverse complement strand
AACACACGTTGGGCCTTAACCCAACACACGTTGGGCCTTAACCCAACACACGTTGGGCCTTAACCCAACACACGTTGGGCCTTAACCCAACACACGTTGGGCCTTAACCCAACACACGTTGGGCCTTAACCCAACACACGTTGGGCCTTAACCCAACACACGTTGGGCCTTAACCCAACACACGTTGGGCCTTAACCCAACACACTTTGGGCCTTAACCCAACACACGTTGGGCCTTAACCCAACACACGTTGGGCCTTAACCCAACACACGTTGGGCCTTAACCCAACACACGTTGGGCCTTAACCCAACACACGTTGGGCCTTAACCCAACACACGTTGGGCCTTAACCCAACACACGTTGGGCCTTAACCCAACACACGTTGGGCCTTAACCCAACACACGTTGGGCCTTAACCCAACACACGTTGGGCCTTAACCCAACACACGTTGGGCCTTAACCTGCTCTGTAATTGTCATACGACGCGTTAAATTAGTGTAGTGTTGCCTAACTGCAACCCCCGCAATATAGTTTGCTACTCGCACTGCCCGGTCCCCAGTGTATCGCTTCATGTTAAACACCTTGCAGCTATACACTGTAATGTGGATGGCAGCAGGACGTACATGCTCAATGCCCTTTGCAGTTGTTCATTGGCATTTGCAGTTGTTCATTGGCATTCGCATGTGCGAAGCACTTAGCCTACGCTGTGGTACGGCCTGTGTCAACTGTCCGCTGATGTTGTACGTCCAAATCACACACTGTACTGCACATTGGTCCTCATGTACTGAATGATACATCGTGGTACATGTGACCGTACAACGACTGCGCCAACAACGGCGAACCATGCGGTCCAAATGTTGTGCACTCAGCTACGTGTCGTCTCCCTATAAGAGCTGGATTGCAGTGTGGTATGCCCTGGATGGCGATCAGCATGAGCCGTCTGTTGATGTAGTGGCGCGTGTTGTCAGACGTAGTCGTCTCTTCTCACACACCGTGATAGCATGGTGCACTGCGTTCCACATCTGCGACATGCGACAGAGGCCGGTTGACAGTCGTTCGCGCAATGGACATCGCATACGTACGGGGGCCACCTTCCACGTGTTCGCGAAGCGTGCACATGTTGTTGCGTGTATGTGGGCAGACATAGTGTGTCGTGACACCTGACACAGGCATGCAACAATCGTTGAATTTGCAAATGGCGATGGACGCCTACGTTTGCTGGTGACGTTATGCAAATGAACAACTGGTAAACCGTTGTGGTGCGGTTGTTCTCGCTAGAGGTGAATCAGTGATGGCGACGATCGGTTGAGCTACCAACCGGTTGTTCCAGCGATACCCACCATGCCCACGAACGTGAATGGCATCTGGGTGTGAAGCGATACGCGGCGGTGGCTGGGTGGGACCGTCCCCGGCCGGTGAGGGGGGGCCTCCCGGCGTGCTGGCCGCGCGGTGCGTGGGCGCACGCGCTACAGCCGGCTGGTGGGGGCGGCCAGTGGCAGGCGCGCCGGCCGACGGAGGCGGCAGGCGGCGCAGCTGCGCGCCGGCGCACCCTGCACGCGGCGCCGTGCGGCCAAAGTAGGTCCTCGCGGGCCCGGTGCGAAGCGCGGTGGACATCTGCAGTGTGCTGGTCCGATTGAGGACTGTGTGCGCTGAGGATGCGCCGCCGCCCGGCGCTCGGCGCCGCGACGCCGTCTGCTGCTCGGTCGCCTCTGCGGTTCTCGCAGGTGGTTTGTATCGCAGCTGTGCGGACGTGTTGGCGCGTGCGCTGTGCTGGGAGAGTTCGCTTCGGCACCCAAGTGGGGCTTTTGTCCTTCTGTGGCGCTGGCGTTGGAGCTGCCGGTCACCGTAGGTGGCGCGTGTTGTCTCCCGCCGGCAATGCCACGACAGCACGCTCCCGGGCCTCTGTCGGCAGCGGCAAGCTCAGTTGGGAGCACGGGTGGTCGCACCTAAAGCGTCTACTCGCCAAACTCCGGGCGATTGCGCCTCTCTCGAACCCGACCAAGTACTTAGGACGGCGCTGCGCGCCGCCGGGACCTGAGAGGGTTTCGAGGTGTATTGTGCAGGGGAGCTCAGCCTCCTCCTGTTTGCAGAATAATTGAGCGGACGCTTGCGTGTTCGCGCGGGCCCCCGGGACACACTCCCGGGCGGCCGGCTGCTCAGCTCTAGTTGACGCAGCTCCCTGGTTGATCCTGCCAGTAGTCATATGCTTGTCTCAAAGATTAAGCCATGCATGTCTCAGTACAAGCCGCATTAAGGTGAAACCGCGAATGGCTCATTAAATCAGTTATGGTTCCTTAGATCGTACCCACGTTACTTGGATAACTGTGGTAATTCTAGAGCTAATACATGCAAACAGAGTCCCGACCAGAGATGGAAGGGACGCTTTTATTAGATCAAAACCAATCGGTCGGCTCGTCCGGTCCGTTTGCCTTGGTGACTCTGAATAACTTTGGGCTGATCGCACGGTCCTCGTACCGGCGACGCATCTTTCAAATGTCTGCCTTATCAACTGTCGATGGTAGGTTCTGCGCCTACCATGGTTGTAACGGGTAACGGGGAATCAGGGTTCGATTCCGGAGAGGGAGCCTGAGAAACGGCTACCACATCCAAGGAAGGCAGCAGGCGCGCAAATTACCCACTCCCGGCACGGGGAGGTAGTGACGAAAAATAACGATACGGGACTCATCCGAGGCCCCGTAATCGGAATGAGTACACTTTAAATCCTTTAACGAGTATCTATTGGAGGGCAAGTCTGGTGCCAGCAGCCGCGGTAATTCCAGCTCCAATAGCGTATATTAAAGTTGTTGCGGTTAAAAAGCTCGTAGTTGGATTTGTGTCCCACGCTGTTGGTTCACCGCCCGTCGGTGTTTAACTGGCATGTATCGTGGGACGTCCTGCCGGTGGGGCGAGCCGAAGGCGTGCGACGCGCCTCGTGCGTGCTCGTGCGTCCCGAGGCGGACCCCGTTGCAATCCTACCAGGGTGCTCTTGAGTGAGTGTCTCGGTGGGCCGGCACGTTTACTTTGAACAAATTAGAGTGCTTAAAGCAGGCAAGCCCGCCTGAATACTGTGTGCATGGAATAATGGAATAGGACCTCGGTTCTATTTTGTTGGTTTTCGGAACCCGAGGTAATGATTAATAGGGACAGGCGGGGGCATTCGTATTGCGACGTTAGAGGTGAAATTCTTGGATCGTCGCAAGACGAACAGAAGCGAAAGCATTTGCCAAGTATGTTTTCATTAATCAAGAACGAAAGTTAGAGGTTCGAAGGCGATCAGATACCGCCCTAGTTCTAACCATAAACGATGCCAGCCAGCGATCCGCCGCAGTTCCTCCGATGACTCGGCGGGCAGCCTCCGGGAAACCAAAGCTTTTGGGTTCCGGGGGAAGTATGGTTGCAAAGCTGAAACTTAAAGGAATTGACGGAAGGGCACCACCAGGAGTGGAGCCTGCGGCTTAATTTGACTCAACACGGGAAACCTCACCAGGCCCGGACACCGGAAGGATTGACAGATTGATAGCTCTTTCTTGATTCGGTGGGTGGTGGTGCATGGCCGTTCTTAGTTGGTGGAGCGATTTGTCTGGTTAATTCCGATAACGAACGAGACTCTAGCCTGCTAACTAGTCGCGTGACATCCTTCGTGCTGTCAGCGATTACTTTTCTTCTTAGAGGGACAGGCGGCTTCTAGCCGCACGAGATTGAGCAATAACAGGTCTGTGATGCCCTTAGATGTTCTGGGCCGCACGCGCGCTACACTGAAGGAATCAGCGTGTCTTCCTAGGCCGAAAGGTCGGGGTAACCCGCTGAACCTCCTTCGTGCTAGGGATTGGGGCTTGCAATTGTTCCCCATGAACGAGGAATTCCCAGTAAGCGCGAGTCATAAGCTCGCGTTGATTACGTCCCTGCCCTTTGTACACACCGCCCGTCGCTACTACCGATTGAATGATTTAGTGAGGTCTTCGGACTGGTACGCGGCATTGACTCTGTCGTTGCCGATGCTACCGGAAAGATGACCAAACTTGATCATTTAGAGGAAGTAAAAGTCGTAACAAGGTTTCCATAGGTGAACCTGCGGAAGGATCATTACCGACTAGACTGCATGTCGTTCGATGTGCGTGTCGTGTCGCGCAACACGCTACCTGTACGGCTCGCAGTAGCCGTGCGCCGCGTGCGGAACCACGCGTGCTTCTCAAAACTAACGCCAATGTTGTGTGGTACGAGCGCTGAAGCGCTGGAGCGGCTGGCCTGCGGCACCTGGCGCCGGTTTTGAATGACTTTCGCCCGACTGCCTGTCCGCTCCGGTGTGGAGCCGTACGACGCCCATCGGCCGTGAGGCCGTTGGACACAGAACGCTTGAACAGGGGCCGCCACACGCCTACGTCCCGCCTATGCAACTGTCTTGAAAGAGACAGTGGAAACTAAGAAAAGATCACCCAGGACGGTGGATCACTCGGCTCGTGGGTCGATGAAGAACGCAGCAAATTGCGCGTCGACATGTGAACTGCAGGACACATGAACATCGACGTTTCGAACGCACATTGCGGTCCATGGATTCCGTTCCCGGGCCACGTCTGGCTGAGGGTCGGCTACGTATACTGAAGCGCGCGGCGTTTGCCCCGCTTCGCAGACCTGGGAGCGTCGCGGCCGCCTGTGGGGCCGGCCGCGCCTCCTGAAACGTGCGATGCGCGCCCGTCGCCTGGCGGTTCGCATACCGGTACTTACTCGGTAGCGTGCACAGCCGGCTGGCGGTGTGGCGTGCGACACCTCGTACAACGACCTCAGAGCAGGCGAGACTACCCGCTGAATTTAAGCATATTACTAAGCGGAGGAAAAGAAACTAACAAGGATTCCCCCAGTAGCGGCGAGCGAACAGGGAAGAGTCCAGCACCGAACCCCGCAGGCTGCCGCCTGTCGTGGCATGTGGTGTTTGGGAGGGTCCACTACCCCGACGCCTCGCGCCGAGCCCAAGTCCAACTTGAATGAGGCCACGGCCCGTAGAGGGTGCCAGGCCCGTAGCGGCCGGTGCGAGCGTCGGCGGGACCTCTCCTTCGAGTCGGGTTGCTTGAGAGTGCAGCTCCAAGTGGGTGGTAAACTCCATCTGAGACTAAATATGACCACGAGACCGATAGCGAACAAGTACCGTGAGGGAAAGTTGAAAAGAACTTTGAAGAGAGAGTTCAAAAGTACGTGAAACCGTTCTGGGGTAAACGTGAGAAGTCCGAAAGGTCGAACGGGTGAGATTCACGCCCATCCGGCCACAGGCCTCCGCCCTCGGCAGATGGGGCCGGCCGCCCGCGCGGAGCAATCCGCGGCGGGGTCGTGTCCGGTTGCCTTTCCACTCGCCGCGGGGTGGGGCCGTTCCGGTGTGCGGTGGGCCGCACTTCTCCCCTAGTAGGACGTCGCGACCCGCTGGGTGCCGGCCTACGGCCCGGGTGCGCAGCCTGTCCTTCCGCGGGCCTCGGTTCGCGTCTGTTGGGCAGAGCCCCGGTGTCCTGGCTGGCTGCCCGGCGGTATATCTGGAGGAGTCGATTCGCCCCTTTGGGCGCTCGGGCTCCCGGCAAGCGCGCGCGGTTCTTCCCGGATGACGGACCTACCTGGCCCGGCCCCGGACCCGCGCCGCTGTTGGCTCGGGATGCTCTCGGGCGGAATAATCGCTCCCGTCAGCGGCGCTTCAGCTTTGGACAATTTCACGACCCGTCTTGAAACACGGACCAAGGAGTCTAACATGTGCGCGAGTCATTGGGCTGTACGAAACCTAAAGGCGTAATGAAAGTGAAGGTCTCGCCTTGCGCGGGCCGAGGGAGGATGGGGCTTCCCCGCCCTTCACGGGGCGGCGGCCTCCGCACTCCCGGGGCGTCTCGTCCTCATTGCGAGGTGAGGCGCACCTAGAGCGTACACGTTGGGACCCGAAAGATGGTGAACTATGCCTGGCCAGGACGAAGTCAGGGGAAACCCTGATGGAGGTCCGTAGCGATTCTGACGTGCAAATCGATCGTCGGAGCTGGGTATAGGGGCGAAAGACTAATCGAACCATCTAGTAGCTGGTTCCCTCCGAAGTTTCCCTCAGGATAGCTGGTGCTCGTACGAGTCTCATCCGGTAAAGCGAATGATTAGAGGCCTTGGGGCCGAAACGATCTCAACCTATTCTCAAACTTTAAATGGGTGAGATCTCCGGCTTGCTTGATATGCTGAAGCCGCGAGCAAACGACTCGGATCGGAGTGCCAAGTGGGCCACTTTTGGTAAGCAGAACTGGCGCTGTGGGATGAACCAAACGCCGAGTTAAGGCGCCCGAATCGACGCTCATGGGAAACCATGAAAGGCGTTGGTTGCTTAAGACAGCAGGACGGTGGCCATGGAAGTCGGAATCCGCTAAGGAGTGTGTAACAACTCACCTGCCGAAGCAACTAGCCCTGAAAATGGATGGCGCTGAAGCGTCGTGCCTATACTCGGCCGTCAGTCTGGCAGTCATGGCCGGTCCTTGCGGCCGGCCGCGAAGCCCTGACGAGTAGGAGGGTCGCGGCGGTGGGCGCAGAAGGGTCTGGGCGTGAGCCTGCCTGGAGCCGCCGTCGGTGCAGATCTTGGTGGTAGTAGCAAATACTCCAGCGAGGCCCTGGAGGGCTGACGCGGAGAAGGGTTTCGTGTGAACAGCCGTTGCACACGAGTCAGTCGATCCTAAGCCCTAGGAGAAATCCGATGTTGATGGGGGCCGTCATAGCATGATGCACTTTGTGCTGGCCCCCGTTGGGCGAAAGGGAATCCGGTTCCTATTCCGGAACCCGGCAGCGGAACCGATACAAGTCGGGCCCCTCTTTTAGAGATGCTCGTCGGGGTAACCCAAAAGGACCCGGAGACGCCGTCGGGAGATCGGGGAAGAGTTTTCTTTTCTGCATGAGCGTTCGAGTTCCCTGGAATCCTCTAGCAGGGAGATAGGGTTTGGAACGCGAAGAGCACCGCAGTTGCGGCGGTGTCCCGATCTTCCCCTCGGACCTTGAAAATCCGGGAGAGGGCCACGTGGAGGTGTCGCGCCGGTTCGTACCCATATCCGCAGCAGGTCTCCAAGGTGAAGAGCCTCTAGTCGATAGAATAATGTAGGTAAGGGAAGTCGGCAAATTGGATCCGTAACTTCGGGATAAGGATTGGCTCTGAGGATCGGGGCGTGTCGGGCTTGGTCGGGAAGTGGGTCAGCGCTAACGTGCCGGGCCTGGGCGAGGTGAGTGCCGTAGGGGTGCCGGTAAGTGCGGGCGTTTAGCGCGGGCGTGGTCTGCTCTCGCCGTTGGTTGGCCTCGTGCTGGCCGGCGGTGCAGGATGCGCGCGCCTGCGCGGCGTTCGCGCCCCGGTGCTTCAACCTGCGTGCAGGATCCGAGCTCGGTCCCGTGCCTTGGCCTCCCACGGATCTTCCTTGCTGCGAGGCCGCGTCCGCCTTAGCGTGCTCCTCCGGGGGCGCGCGGGTGCGCGGATTCTCTTCGGCCGCCATTCAACGATCAACTCAGAACTGGCACGGACTGGGGGAATCCGACTGTCTAATTAAAACAAAGCATTGCGATGGCCCTAGCGGGTGTTGACGCAATGTGATTTCTGCCCAGTGCTCTGAATGTCAACGTGAAGAAATTCAAGCAAGCGCGGGTAAACGGCGGGAGTAACTATGACTCTCTTAAGGTGGCCAAGTGGCGGCGGTGTGGCTGCATCCGGACTTGGCTTTTCGAAGTGCGGTCTTGATGTAGTCGTGCTGCTGCTGCGAGGTGCCTTCCTTGGGTTATAGTTACAGGGAGAGTGATGCGCAATACATGGGCCTAGCCCTCTTAGCCTCTCCTCTCCTGCGGTCTTCTCCCCTTCTCGTGGGCCCGCTGATTTTTGCAGAGTGGAAGACCGCACCAGGGGCTTGGGGGGGTTACCAGCCCCCCCTCGCATTATCCCTTTATAGTTGGGGGCAGCCGACAAGAAACAAGAGATGGTGGCCCTTCCGCTGAAGGTGCCACCCCAGCTACCCCAGCACCTATCCGGCCAACCGGCCGTAACGAAAATGCGATAGTTTGTGTAGCTCCCTTTGCTTGCAGTGAGTGCCACCGCACTTTTACCACGAAGAACGGTCTCGGGGTCCATCGCCGCCGCCAACACCCTGCGGCCGCCAACGCTGAGATCGTGACGGAGAGGCATCGCGCGAGGTGGACGGAGGAAGAAGTCCTGTCGCTCGCCAAGGCAGAGGCCGAACTGTTCCTGGAGAGGGACGCCCGGTTCTTCTTTGTAAATCAAGAACTTACCAGGATGTTCCCCGACCGAACGCTTGAGGCAATCAAGTGCCGACGGCGGCAAGCTGCCCACAAGCAGCTTGTCCGCCAATTCATGGAGGCACTTGAGATCGGTCGGGGTGAAGAGCCGGCGTCCCGCCGTGGAGCAGCGAGCTCGCTGCCTGACGCGGGCGAGGCCGCTGCGCCGCCCGTTGACGCAGCCGAGGACTTCGCGGCCGACACCACCGGGCCGCCGCCGGAGGGGCCGACTGACGCCGCCATCTGGGAGCATCTGGCGGGGCTACCTGCTTCCGCCCAGCGTTTCTCTGCCCTGGATCGAGTCATTTGTCTGGGGCGGGGCACGCCGCCCGATGTCATCCTGGGCATGCTCCCGGATGCCCTTGCGTCGGTCGGGTCCAGGGGGGAGAGGTCGATCACCAGGACACAGCGGCCGCGCCAACCATCCAAGCGGCCGCCTGCCGCCCCGCCGCTGCAGAAGCGCAAGCGGCGCCGCTGGGAATACGCGCGGACACAGGACGCCTTCCGTAGGTCGCGTGCGCGTTGCGTGCGCGGCTTGCTGGACGGCACCCTGCTGCAGCCGCCACCCGACATCCCCGGTCTGCTGGACTTCTGGGCGGACCTCTTCACGAAGAAGCCGATCTCCACCGCCGGCTTCATCCGTGACCGCCTTCTCCCGCACTCGGAGCCTGTCGCTCCTGAGTGCCTATGGGGGCCGGTCACACGTGAGGAGGTCGCTGCTGCCTTGCCGCCCAGGGGATCGGCAGCCGGGCCGGACGGCCTGACTCCAGCGGAGCTGCGGCGCCTGCCGCATGAAGTCCTGGTGAAACTCTTGAACCTCTTCCTCCTGGCCCGCGCCCTCCCCGAGCGTCTGCTTCGCGCCCGGACGTCACTTCTCCCCAAAACGGCTGCACCAACATCCCCCGCTGACTTTCGCCCCATTACGGTCTGCTCGGTGTTGGCGCGGACCTTTCACAAGGTTCTCGCGTCACGCCTGATGCGTGCATGTGCTGTGGACGAACGTCAGCGGGCATTCATCCCCCGGGATGGGATGTTGGAAAACACCTTCATCTTGGACACTGCTCTCACCGACGCAGTCCGCTCCTGTCGCTCTGTTTTTGTGGCATCGATTGACGTCTCTAAAGCGTTCGATTCGGTGGACCATGCCGCCCTCCGCCCCGTGCTGAGGGCTCATGGCCTGCCGGATTGCTTTATTGAGTACGTCGAAAGGTGTTACGAGGGTAGCACGACGGTGATAGCGGGCGGCGCCGACGTGGGCGTGCCCCTGCAGCCGGCTAGGGGTGTGCGTCAGGGTGACCCCCTCTCCCCCCTCCTTTTCAATTTTGCGGTGGACTATGTTTTGAGTCAACTTCCCTCCCACATCGGAGCTCGGATCCTTGGTCGCAGAGTTAACGCTGCGGCCTTCGCAGATGACGTCCTGCTTTTTGCATCGACCGCGAGGGGATTGCAGTCCCTCATCGACGCAGCCGTCGCAGCCCTCGCCCATCTGGGGCTGCAGATCAACGCCCGGAAGTGTTTCACCCTCGCCTTAGTCGCGTCTGGGCGCGACAAGAAGGTGAAGGTCGACGCCGACGTTACCTTCAAAGCGGGCAACGCCACCGTGCCCGCCCTACGTGTGGGTGAAACCTTCCGGTACCTGGGACTGCAATTCTCCACCGCTGGTCGCTGCGTTTTCAACCCACGACGCCACCTGGTGGAGCAGCTGGACGTCATCTCCCGAGCTCCGCTCAAGCCGCAACAGCGCCTCCACGCCCTCACCACCGTACTTCTGCCTGGCCTGTACCATGGGCTGGCCCTCAGCCGCACCCGAGTGGGTGCGTTGAAAGCGGCAGATGTGACCATCCGTGCCGCCGTCAGGAGATGGTTCCGCCTTCCGGCGGACACTCCCCTGGGCTACTTCCACGCTCCTGTAGCCCAGGGAGGCCTCGGCATCCCATCATGCCGATGGATGGGGCCAACACTTCGCCGGTCCCGTCTCCTGGCGCTGAAGAGG
>NW_025726481.1:42500-52500 GCF_021461395.2 Schistocerca americana | reverse complement strand
ACCTTAACCTAACCTATGTCGTACCTTAACCTAACCTATGTCGTACCTTAACCTAACCTATGTCGTACCTTAACCTAACCTATGTCGTACCTTAACCTAACCTATGTCGTACCTTAACCTAACCTATGTCGTACCTTAACCTAACCTATGTCGTACCTTAACCTAACCTATGTCGTACCTTAACCTAACCTATGTCGTACCTTAACCTAACCTATGTCGTACCTTAACCTAACCTATGTCGTACCTTAACCTAACCTATGTCGTACCTTAACCTAACCTATGTCGTACCTTAACCTAACCTATGTCGTACCTTAACCTAACCTATGTCGTACCTTAACCTAACCTATGTCGTACCTTAACCTAACCTATGTCGTACCTTAACCTAACCTATGTCGTACCTTAACCTAACCTATGTCGTACCTTAACCTAACCTATGTCGTACCTTAACCTAACCTATGTCGTACCTTAACCTAACCTATGTCGTACCTTAACCTAACCTATGTCGTACCTTAACCTAACCTATGTCGTACCTTAACCTAACCTATGTCGTACCTTAACCTAACCTATGTCGTACCTTAACCTAACCTGTATTGCGCCTTAACCTAACCTGTATTGCGCCTTAACCTAACCTGTATTGCGCCTTAACGTAACCTGTATTGCGCCTTAACGTAACCTGTATTGCGCCTTAACGTAACCTGTATTGCGCCTTAACGTAACCTGTATTGCGCCTTAACGTAACCTGTATTGCGCCTTAACGTAACCTGTATTGCGCCTTAACGTAACCTGTATTGCGCCTTAACGTAACCTGTATTGCGCCTTAACGTAACCTGTATTGCGCCTTAACGTAACCTGTATTGCGCCTTAACGTAACCTGTATTGCGCCTTAACGTAACCTGTATTGCGCCTTAACGTAACCTGTATTGCGCCTTAACGTAACCTGTATTGCGCCTTGACGTAACCTGTATTGCGCCTTAACGTAACCTGTATTGCGCCTTAACGTAACCTGTATTGCGCCTTAACGTAACCTGTATTGCGCCTTAACGTAACCTGTATTGCGCCTTAACGTAACCTGTATTGCGCCTTAACGTAACCTGCATTGCGCCTTAACGTAACCTGTATTGCGCCTTAACGTAACCTGTATTGCGCCTTAACGTAACCTGTATTGCGCCTTAACGTAACCTGTATTGCGCCTTAACGTAACCTGTATTGCGCCTTAACGTAACCTGTATTGCGCCTTAACGTAACCGATATTGCGGCTTAACGTAACCTATATTGCGCCGTAACGTAACCTATATTGCGCCGTAACGTAACCCACATTGCCCCTTAACGTAACCCACATTGCCCCTTAACGTAACCCAACACACGTTGGGCCTTAACCCAACACACGTTGGGCCTTAACCCAACACACGTTGGGCCTTAACCCAACACACGTTGGGCCTTAACCCAACACACGTTGGGCCTTAACCCAACACACGTTGGGCCTTAACCCAACACACGTTGGGCCTTAACCCAACACACGTTGGGCCTTAACCCAACACACGTTGGGCCTTAACCCAACACACGTTGGGCCTTAACCCAACACACGTTGGGCCTTAACCCAACACACGTTGGGCCTTAACCCAACACACGTTGGGCCTTAACCCAACACACGTTGGGCCTTAACCCAACACACGTTGGGCCTTAACCCAACACACGTTGGGCCTTAACCTGCTCTGTAATTGTCATACGACGCGTTAAATTAGTGTAGTGTTGCCTAACTGCAACCCCCGCAATATAGTTTGCTACTCGCACTGCCCGGTCCCCAGTGTATCGCTTCATGTTAAACACCTTGCAGCTATACACTGTAATGTGGATGGCAGCAGGACGTACATGCTCAATGCCCTTTGCAGTTGTTCATTGGCATTTGCAGTTGTTCATTGGCATTCGCATGTGCGAAGCACTTAGCCTACGCTGTGGTACGGCCTGTGTCAACTGTCCGCTGATGTTGTACGTCCAAATCACACACTGTACTGCACATTGGTCCTCATGTACTGAATGATACATCGTGGTACATGTGACCGTACAACGACTGCGCCAACAACGGCGAACCATGCGGTCCAAATGTTGTGCACTCAGCTACGTGTCGTCTCCCTATAAGAGCTGGATTGCAGTGTGGTATGCCCTGGATGGCGATCAGCATGAGCCGTCTGTTGATGTAGTGGCGCGTGTTGTCAGACGTAGTCGTCTCTTCTCACACACCGTGATAGCATGGTGCACTGCGTTCCACATCTGCGACATGCGACAGAGGCCGGTTGACAGTCGTTCGCGCAATGGACATCGCATACGTACGGGGGCCACCTTCCACGTGTTCGCGAAGCGTGCACATGTTGTTGCGTGTATGTGGGCAGACATAGTGTGTCGTGACACCTGACACAGGCATGCAACAATCGTTGAATTTGCAAATGGCGATGGACGCCTACGTTTGCTGGTGACGTTATGCAAATGAACAACTGGTAAACCGTTGTGGTGCGGTTGTTCTCGCTAGAGGTGAATCAGTGATGGCGACGATCGGTTGAGCTACCAACCGGTTGTTCCAGCGATACCCACCATGCCCACGAACGTGAATGGCATCTGGGTGTGAAGCGATACGCGGCGGTGGCTGGGTGGGACCGTCCCCGGCCGGTGAGGGGGGGCCTCCCGGCGTGCTGGCCGCGCGGTGCGTGGGCGCACGCGCTACAGCCGGCTGGTGGGGGCGGCCAGTGGCAGGCGCGCCGGCCGACGGAGGCGGCAGGCGGCGCAGCTGCGCGCCGGCGCACCCTGCACGCGGCGCCGTGCGGCCAAAGTAGGTCCTCGCGGGCCCGGTGCGAAGCGCGGTGGACATCTGCAGTGTGCTGGTCCGATTGAGGACTGTGTGCGCTGAGGATGCGCCGCCGCCCGGCGCTCGGCGCCGCGACGCCGTCTGCTGCTCGGTCGCCTCTGCGGTTCTCGCAGGTGGTTTGTATCGCAGCTGTGCGGACGTGTTGGCGCGTGCGCTGTGCTGGGAGAGTTCGCTTCGGCACCCAAGTGGGGCTTTTGTCCTTCTGTGGCGCTGGCGTTGGAGCTGCCGGTCACCGTAGGTGGCGCGTGTTGTCTCCCGCCGGCAATGCCACGACAGCACGCTCCCGGGCCTCTGTCGGCAGCGGCAAGCTCAGTTGGGAGCACGGGTGGTCGCACCTAAAGCGTCTACTCGCCAAACTCCGGGCGATTGCGCCTCTCTCGAACCCGACCAAGTACTTAGGACGGCGCTGCGCGCCGCCGGGACCTGAGAGGGTTTCGAGGTGTATTGTGCAGGGGAGCTCAGCCTCCTCCTGTTTGCAGAATAATTGAGCGGACGCTTGCGTGTTCGCGCGGGCCCCCGGGACACACTCCCGGGCGGCCGGCTGCTCAGCTCTAGTTGACGCAGCTCCCTGGTTGATCCTGCCAGTAGTCATATGCTTGTCTCAAAGATTAAGCCATGCATGTCTCAGTACAAGCCGCATTAAGGTGAAACCGCGAATGGCTCATTAAATCAGTTATGGTTCCTTAGATCGTACCCACGTTACTTGGATAACTGTGGTAATTCTAGAGCTAATACATGCAAACAGAGTCCCGACCAGAGATGGAAGGGACGCTTTTATTAGATCAAAACCAATCGGTCGGCTCGTCCGGTCCGTTTGCCTTGGTGACTCTGAATAACTTTGGGCTGATCGCACGGTCCTCGTACCGGCGACGCATCTTTCAAATGTCTGCCTTATCAACTGTCGATGGTAGGTTCTGCGCCTACCATGGTTGTAACGGGTAACGGGGAATCAGGGTTCGATTCCGGAGAGGGAGCCTGAGAAACGGCTACCACATCCAAGGAAGGCAGCAGGCGCGCAAATTACCCACTCCCGGCACGGGGAGGTAGTGACGAAAAATAACGATACGGGACTCATCCGAGGCCCCGTAATCGGAATGAGTACACTTTAAATCCTTTAACGAGTATCTATTGGAGGGCAAGTCTGGTGCCAGCAGCCGCGGTAATTCCAGCTCCAATAGCGTATATTAAAGTTGTTGCGGTTAAAAAGCTCGTAGTTGGATTTGTGTCCCACGCTGTTGGTTCACCGCCCGTCGGTGTTTAACTGGCATGTATCGTGGGACGTCCTGCCGGTGGGGCGAGCCGAAGGCGTGCGACGCGCCTCGTGCGTGCTCGTGCGTCCCGAGGCGGACCCCGTTGCAATCCTACCAGGGTGCTCTTGAGTGAGTGTCTCGGTGGGCCGGCACGTTTACTTTGAACAAATTAGAGTGCTTAAAGCAGGCAAGCCCGCCTGAATACTGTGTGCATGGAATAATGGAATAGGACCTCGGTTCTATTTTGTTGGTTTTCGGAACCCGAGGTAATGATTAATAGGGACAGGCGGGGGCATTCGTATTGCGACGTTAGAGGTGAAATTCTTGGATCGTCGCAAGACGAACAGAAGCGAAAGCATTTGCCAAGTATGTTTTCATTAATCAAGAACGAAAGTTAGAGGTTCGAAGGCGATCAGATACCGCCCTAGTTCTAACCATAAACGATGCCAGCCAGCGATCCGCCGCAGTTCCTCCGATGACTCGGCGGGCAGCCTCCGGGAAACCAAAGCTTTTGGGTTCCGGGGGAAGTATGGTTGCAAAGCTGAAACTTAAAGGAATTGACGGAAGGGCACCACCAGGAGTGGAGCCTGCGGCTTAATTTGACTCAACACGGGAAACCTCACCAGGCCCGGACACCGGAAGGATTGACAGATTGATAGCTCTTTCTTGATTCGGTGGGTGGTGGTGCATGGCCGTTCTTAGTTGGTGGAGCGATTTGTCTGGTTAATTCCGATAACGAACGAGACTCTAGCCTGCTAACTAGTCGCGTGACATCCTTCGTGCTGTCAGCGATTACTTTTCTTCTTAGAGGGACAGGCGGCTTCTAGCCGCACGAGATTGAGCAATAACAGGTCTGTGATGCCCTTAGATGTTCTGGGCCGCACGCGCGCTACACTGAAGGAATCAGCGTGTCTTCCTAGGCCGAAAGGTCGGGGTAACCCGCTGAACCTCCTTCGTGCTAGGGATTGGGGCTTGCAATTGTTCCCCATGAACGAGGAATTCCCAGTAAGCGCGAGTCATAAGCTCGCGTTGATTACGTCCCTGCCCTTTGTACACACCGCCCGTCGCTACTACCGATTGAATGATTTAGTGAGGTCTTCGGACTGGTACGCGGCATTGACTCTGTCGTTGCCGATGCTACCGGAAAGATGACCAAACTTGATCATTTAGAGGAAGTAAAAGTCGTAACAAGGTTTCCGTAGGTGAACCTGCGGAAGGATCATTACCGACTAGACTGCATGTCGTTCGATGTGCGTGTCGTGTCGCGCAACACGCTACCTGTACGGCTCGCAGTAGCCGTGCGCCGCGTGCGGAACCACGCGTGCTTCTCAAAACTAACGCCAATGTTGTGTGGTACGAGCGCTGAAGCGCTGGAGCGGCTGGCCTGCGGCACCTGGCGCCTGGCGCCGGTTTTGAATGACTTTCGCCCGACTGCCTGTCCGCTCCGGTGTGGAGCCGTACGACGCCCATCGGCCGTGAGGCCGTTGGACACAGAACGCTTGAACAGGGGCCGCCACACGCCTACGTCCCGCCTATGCAACTGTCTTGAAAGAGACAGTGGAAACTAAGAAAAGATCACCCAGGACGGTGGATCACTCGGCTCGTGGGTCGATGAAGAACGCAGCAAATTGCGCGTCGACATGTGAACTGCAGGACACATGAACATCGACGTTTCGAACGCACATTGCGGTCCATGGATTCCGTTCCCGGGCCACGTCTGGCTGAGGGTCGGCTACGTATACTGAAGCGCGCGGCGTTTGCCCCGCTTCGCAGACCTGGGAGCGTCGCGGCCGCCTGTGGGGCCGGCCGCGCCTCCTGAAACGTGCGATGCGCGCCCGTCGCCTGGCGGTTCGCATACCGGTACTTACTCGGTAGCGTGCACAGCCGGCTGGCGGTGTGGCGTGCGACACCTCGTACAACGACCTCAGAGCAGGCGAGACTACCCGCTGAATTTAAGCATATTACTAAGCGGAGGAAAAGAAACTAACAAGGATTCCCCCAGTAGCGGCGAGCGAACAGGGAAGAGTCCAGCACCGAACCCCGCAGGCTGCCGCCTGTCGTGGCATGTGGTGTTTGGGAGGGTCCACTACCCCGACGCCTCGCGCCGAGCCCAAGTCCAACTTGAATGAGGCCACGGCCCGTAGAGGGTGCCAGGCCCGTAGCGGCCGGTGCGAGCGTCGGCGGGACCTCTCCTTCGAGTCGGGTTGCTTGAGAGTGCAGCTCCAAGTGGGTGGTAAACTCCATCTGAGACTAAATATGACCACGAGACCGATAGCGAACAAGTACCGTGAGGGAAAGTTGAAAAGAACTTTGAAGAGAGAGTTCAAAAGTACGTGAAACCGTTCTGGGGTAAACGTGAGAAGTCCGAAAGGTCGAACGGGTGAGATTCACGCCCATCCGGCCACAGGCCTCCGCCCTCGGCAGATGGGGCCGGCCGCCCGCGCGGAGCAATCCGCGGCGGGGTCGTGTCCGGTTGCCTTTCCACTCGCCGCGGGGTGGGGCCGTTCCGGTGTGCGGTGGGCCGCACTTCTCCCCTAGTAGGACGTCGCGACCCGCTGGGTGCCGGCCTACGGCCCGGGTGCGCAGCCTGTCCTTCCGCGGGCCTCGGTTCGCGTCTGTTGGGCAGAGCCCCGGTGTCCTGGCTGGCTGCCCGGCGGTATATCTGGAGGAGTCGATTCGCCCCTTTGGGCGCTCGGGCTCCCGGCAAGCGCGCGCGGTTCTTCCCGGATGACGGACCTACCTGGCCCGGCCCCGGACCCGCGCCGCTGTTGGCTCGGGATGCTCTCGGGCGGAATAATCGCTCCCGTCAGCGGCGCTTCAGCTTTGGACAATTTCACGACCCGTCTTGAAACACGGACCAAGGAGTCTAACATGTGCGCGAGTCATTGGGCTGTACGAAACCTAAAGGCGTAATGAAAGTGAAGGTCTCGCCTTGCGCGGGCCGAGGGAGGATGGGGCTTCCCCGCCCTTCACGGGGCGGCGGCCTCCGCACTCCCGGGGCGTCTCGTCCTCATTGCGAGGTGAGGCGCACCTAGAGCGTACACGTTGGGACCCGAAAGATGGTGAACTATGCCTGGCCAGGACGAAGTCAGGGGAAACCCTGATGGAGGTCCGTAGCGATTCTGACGTGCAAATCGATCGTCGGAGCTGGGTATAGGGGCGAAAGACTAATCGAACCATCTAGTAGCTGGTTCCCTCCGAAGTTTCCCTCAGGATAGCTGGTGCTCGTACGAGTCTCATCCGGTAAAGCGAATGATTAGAGGCCTTGGGGCCGAAACGACCTCAACCTATTCTCAAACTTTAAATGGGTGAGATCTCCGGCTTGCTTGATATGCTGAAGCCGCGAGCAAACGACTCGGATCGGAGTGCCAAGTGGGCCACTTTTGGTAAGCAGAACTGGCGCTGTGGGATGAACCAAACGCCGAGTTAAGGCGCCCGAATCGACGCTCATGGGAAACCATGAAAGGCGTTGGTTGCTTAAGACAGCAGGACGGTGGCCATGGAAGTCGGAATCCGCTAAGGAGTGTGTAACAACTCACCTGCCGAAGCAACTAGCCCTGAAAATGGATGGCGCTGAAGCGTCGTGCCTATACTCGGCCGTCAGTCTGGCAGTCATGGCCGGTCCTTGCGGCCGGCCGCGAAGCCCTGACGAGTAGGAGGGTCGCGGCGGTGGGCGCAGAAGGGTCTGGGCGTGAGCCTGCCTGGAGCCGCCGTCGGTGCAGATCTTGGTGGTAGTAGCAAATACTCCAGCGAGGCCCTGGAGGGCTGACGCGGAGAAGGGTTTCGTGTGAACAGCCGTTGCACACGAGTCAGTCGATCCTAAGCCCTAGGAGAAATCCGATGTTGATGGGGGCCGTCATAGCATGATGCACTTTGTGCTGGCCCCCGTTGGGCGAAAGGGAATCCGGTTCCTATTCCGGAACCCGGCAGCGGAACCGATACAAGTCGGGCCCCTCTTTTAGAGATGCTCGTCGGGGTAACCCAAAAGGACCCGGAGACGCCGTCGGGAGATCGGGGAAGAGTTTTCTTTTCTGCATGAGCGTTCGAGTTCCCTGGAATCCTCTAGCAGGGAGATAGGGTTTGGAACGCGAAGAGCACCGCAGTTGCGGCGGTGTCCCGATCTTCCCCTCGGACCTTGAAAATCCGGGAGAGGGCCACGTGGAGGTGTCGCGCCGGTTCGTACCCATATCCGCAGCAGGTCTCCAAGGTGAAGAGCCTCTAGTCGATAGAATAATGTAGGTAAGGGAAGTCGGCAAATTGGATCCGTAACTTCGGGATAAGGATTGGCTCTGAGGATCGGGGCGTGTCGGGCTTGGTCGGGAAGTGGGTCAGCGCTAACGTGCCGGGCCTGGGCGAGGTGAGTGCCGTAGGGGTGCCGGTAAGTGCGGGCGTTTAGCGCGGGCGTGGTCTGCTCTCGCCGTTGGTTGGCCTCGTGCTGGCCGGCGGTGCAGGATGCGCGCGCCTGCGCGGCGTTCGCGCCCCGGTGCTTCAACCTGCGTGCAGGATCCGAGCTCGGTCCCGTGCCTTGGCCTCCCACGGATCTTCCTTGCTGCGAGGCCGCGTCCGCCTTAGCGTGCTCCTCCGGGGGCGCGCGGGTGCGCGGATTCTCTTCGGCCGCCATTCAACGATCAACTCAGAACTGGCACGGACTGGGGGAATCCGACTGTCTAATTAAAACAAAGCATTGCGATGGCCCTAGCGGGTGTTGACGCAATGTGATTTCTGCCCAGTGCTCTGAATGTCAACGTGAAGAAATTCAAGCAAGCGCGGGTAAACGGCGGGAGTAACTATGACTCTCTTTGGTCTGCTGGACTTCTGGGCGGACCTCTTCACCAAGAAGCCCATCTCCACCGCGGGCTTCATTCGTGACCGCCTCCTCCCGCACTCAGAGCCTGTCGCTCTCGAGTGCATATGGGGGCCGGTCACACATGAGGAGGTCGCCGCCGCGTTGCCGCCCAGGGGATCAGCAGCCGGGCCGGACGGCCTTACCCCAGCGGAGTTGCGGCGTCTGCCGCACGAAGTCCTGGTGAAAGTGATGAATCTCTTCCTTCTGGCCCGCGCCCTTCCGGAACGCCTGCTTCGCGCGCGGACGTCCCTTCTCCCGAAAACGGCTGCACCAACATCCCCCGCTGACTTTCGCCCCATTACGGTCTGCTCGGTGTTGGCGCGGACCTTTCACAAGGTTCTCGCGTCACGCCTGATGCGCGCTTGTGCTGTGGACGAACGTCAGCGGGCATTCATCCCTCGGGATGGGATGTTGGAAAATACCTTCATCTTGGACACTGCTCTCACCGACGCAGTTCGCTCCTGCCGCTCTGTCTTTGTGGCATCGATCGACGTATCTAAGGCATTCGATTCGGTAGATCATGCTGCCCTTCGCCCCGTGCTGAAGGCGCATGGCCTGCCGGATTGCTTTGTCGAGTATGTCGAGCGGTGCTACGAGGGCAGCACGACAGTGATAGCGGACGGCGCCGGCGTGGGCGTGTCTGTGCAGCCAGCACGGGGCGTTCGCCAGGGCGATCCCCTCTCCCCCCTCCTGTTCAACTTTGCGGTGGACTACGTTTTAGGCCAACTGCCCTCCCACATCGGAGCTCGGATCCTCGGTCGCAGAGTCAACGCTGCGGCCTTTGCAGATGACGTCTTGCTGTTTGCAGCGACCCCGAGGGGCTTGCAGTCCCTCATCGACGCAGCTACCGCAGCCCTCGCCCACCTGGGGCTGCAGATCAACGCCCGGAAGTGTTTCACCCTCGCCTTAGTCGCGTCAGGGCGCGAGAAGAAGGTGAAGGTGGACAGCAATGTCACCTTCACAGCAGGCAATACCACCATGCCTGCCCTGCGTGTGGGTGAAACCTTCCGGTACCTGGGGCTGCAATTTTCCACGGCGGGTCGCTGT
>NW_025726481.1:32500-37500 GCF_021461395.2 Schistocerca americana | reverse complement strand
GGCAGGAATGAAAGACACAGGTCTGCCACAAGCATGGAATGAGAGCGCCGCCTGTCATGAGCCAAAGGTGCATCCTGACGTGGCAAATCAGATGATGCCGCAGGCATCCACTTACTATAATCACAATCAACAAACCGGCCGCCCCGCCCCGCCCCCCATTAAACCTTTCCTTACAACAATGTGTACCTTAACCTAACCTATATCGTACCGTAACCTAACCTATATCGTACCGTAACCTAACCTATGTCGTACCGTAACCTAACCTATGTCGTACCGTAACCTAACCTATGTCGTACCGTAACCTAACCTATGTCGTACCGTAACCTAACCTATGTCGTACCGTAACCTAACCTATGTCGTACCGTAACCTAACCTATGTCGTACCGTAACCTAACCTATGTCGTACCGTAACCTAACCTATGTCGTACCGTAACCTAACCTATGTCGTACCTTAACCTAACCTATGTCGTACCTTAACCTAACCTATGTCGTACCTTAACCTAACCTATGTCGTACCTTAACCTAACCTATGTCGTACCTTAACCTAACCTATGTCGTACCTTAACCTAACCTATGTCGTACCTTAACCTAACCTATGTCGTACCTTAACCTAACCTATGTCGTACCTTAACCTAACCTATGTCGTACCTTAACCTAACCTATGTCGTACCTTAACCTAACCTATGTCGTACCTTAACCTAACCTATGTCGTACCTTAACCTAACCTATGTCGTACCTTAACCTAACCTATGTCGTACCTTAACCTAACCTATGTCGTACCTTAACCTAACCTATGTCGTACCTTAACCTAACCTATGTCGTACCTTAACCTAACCTATGTCGTACCTTAACCTAACCTATGTCGTACCTTAACCTAACCTATGTCGTACCTTAACCTAACCTATGTCGTACCTTAACCTAACCTATGTCGTACCTTAACCTAACCTATGTCGTACCTTAACCTAACCTATGTCGTACCTTAACCTAACCTATGTCGTACCTTAACCTAACCTATGTCGTACCTTAACCTAACCTATGTCGTACCTTAACCTAACCTATGTCGTACCTTAACCTAACCTATGTCGTACCTTAACCTAACCTATGTCGTACCTTAACCTAACCTATGTCGTACCTTAACCTAACCTATGTCGTACCTTAACCTAACCTATGTCGTACCTTAACCTAACCTGTATTGCGCCTTAACCTAACCTGTATTGCGCCTTAACCTAACCTGTATTGCGCCTTAACGTAACCTGTATTGCGCCTTAACGTAACCTGTATTGCGCCTTAACGTAACCTGTATTGCGCCTTAACGTAACCTGTATTGCGCCTTAACGTAACCTGTATTGCGCCTTAACGTAACCTGTATTGCGCCTTAACGTAACCTGTATTGCGCCTTAACGTAACCTGTATTGCGCCTTAACGTAACCTGTATTGCGCCTTAACGTAACCTGTATTGCGCCTTAACGTAACCTGTATTGCGCCTTAACGTAACCTGTATTGCGCCTTAACGTAACCTGTATTGCGCCTTAACGTAACCTGTATTGCGCCTTAACGTAACCTGTATTGCGCCTTAACGTAACCTGTATTGCGCCTTAACGTAACCTGTATTGCGCCTTAACGTAACCTGTATTGCGCCTTAACGTAACCTGTATTGCGCCTTAACGTAACCTGTATTGCGCCTTAACGTAACCTGTATTGCGCCTTAACGTAACCTGTATTGCGCCTTAACGTAACCTGCATTGCGCCTTAACGTAACCTGTATTGCGCCTTAACGTAACCTGTATTGCGCCTTAACGTAACCTGTATTGCGCCTTAACGTAACCTGTATTGCGCCTTAACGTAACCTGTATTGCGCCTTAACGTAACCTGTATTGCGCCTTAACGTAACCGATATTGCGCCTTAACGTAACCTATATTGCGCCGTAACGTAACCTATATTGCGCCGTAACGTAACCCACATTGCCCCTTAACGTAACCCACATTGCCCCTTAACGTAACCCACATTGCCCCTTAACGTAACCCAACACACGTTGGGCCTTAACCCAACACACGTTGGGCCTTAACCCAACACACGTTGGGCCTTAACCCAACACACGTTGGGCCTTAACCCAACACACGTTGGGCCTTAACCCAACACACGTTGGGCCTTAACCCAACACACGTTGGGCCTTAACCCAACACACGTTGGGCCTTAACCCAACACACGTTGGGCCTTAACCCAACACACGTTGGGCCTTAACCCAACACACGTTGGGCCTTAACCCAACACACGTTGGGCCTTAACCCAACACACGTTGGGCCTTAACCCAACACACGTTGGGCCTTAACCCAACACACGTTGGGCCTTAACCCAACACACGTTGGGCCTTAACCCAACACACGTTGGGCCTTAACCCAACACACGTTGGGCCTTAACCTGCTCTGTAATTGTCATACGACGCGTTAAATTAGTGTAGTGTTGCCTAACTGCAACCCCCGCAATATAGTTTGCTACTCGCACTGCCCGGTCCCCAGTGTATCGCTTCATGTTAAACACCTTGCAGCTATACACTGTAATGTGGATGGCAGCAGGACGTACATGCTCAATGCCCTTTGCAGTTGTTCATTGGCATTTGCAGTTGTTCATTGGCATTCGCATGTGCGAAGCACTTAGCCTACGCTGTGGTACGGCCTGTGTCAACTGTCCGCTGATGTTGTACGTCCAAATCACACACTGTACTGCACATTGGTCCTCATGTACTGAATGATACATCGTGGTACATGTGACCGTACAACGACTGCGCCAACAACGGCGAACCATGCGGTCCAAATGTTGTGCACTCAGCTACGTGTCGTCTCCCTATAAGAGCTGGATTGCAGTGTGGTATGCCCTGGATGGCGATCAGCATGAGCCGTCTGTTGATGTAGTGGCGCGTGTTGTCAGACGTAGTCGTCTCTTCTCACACACCGTGATAGCATGGTGCACTGCGTTCCACATCTGCGACATGCGACAGAGGCCGGTTGACAGTCGTTCGCGCAATGGACATCGCATACGTACGGGGGCCACCTTCCACGTGTTCGCGAAGCGTGCACATGTTGTTGCGTGTATGTGGGCAGACATAGTGTGTCGTGACACCTGACACAGGCATGCAACAATCGTTGAATTTGCAAATGGCGATGGACGCCTACGTTTGCTGGTGACGTTATGCAAATGAACAACTGGTAAACCGTTGTGGTGCGGTTGTTCTCGCTAGAGGTGAATCAGTGATGGCGACGATCGGTTGAGCTACCAACCGGTTGTTCCAGCGATACCCACCATGCCCACGAACGTGAATGGCATCTGGGTGTGAAGCGATACGCGGCGGTGGCTGGGTGGGACCGTCCCCGGCCGGTGAGGGGGGGCCTCCCGGCGTGCTGGCCGCGCGGTGCGTGGGCGCACGCGCTACAGCCGGCTGGTGGGGGCGGCCAGTGGCAGGCGCGCCGGCCGACGGAGGCGGCAGGCGGCGCAGCTGCGCGCCGGCGCACCCTGCACGCGGCGCCGTGCGGCCAAAGTAGGTCCTCGCGGGCCCGGTGCGAAGCGCGGTGGACATCTGCAGTGTGCTGGTCCGATTGAGGACTGTGTGCGCTGAGGATGCGCCGCCGCCCGGCGCTCGGCGCCGCGACGCCGTCTGCTGCTCGGTCGCCTCTGCGGTTCTCGCAGGTGGTTTGTATCGCAGCTGTGCGGACGTGTTGGCGCGTGCGCTGTGCTGGGAGAGTTCGCTTCGGCACCCAAGTGGGGCTTTTGTCCTTCTGTGGCGCTGGCGTTGGAGCTGCCGGTCACCGTAGGTGGCGCGTGTTGTCTCCCGCCGGCAATGCCACGACAGCACGCTCCCGGGCCTCTGTCGGCAGCGGCAAGCTCAGTTGGGAGCACGGGTGGTCGCACCTAAAGCGTCTACTCGCCAAACTCCGGGCGATTGCGCCTCTCTCGAACCCGACCAAGTACTTAGGACGGCGCTGCGCGCCGCCGGGACCTGAGAGGGTTTCGAGGTGTATTGTGCAGGGGAGCTCAGCCTCCTCCTGTTTGCAGAATAATTGAGCGGACGCTTGCGTGTTCGCGCGGGCCCCCGGGACACACTCCCGGGCGGCCGGCTGCTCAGCTCTAGTTGACGCAGCTCCCTGGTTGATCCTGCCAGTAGTCATATGCTTGTCTCAAAGATTAAGCCATGCATGTCTCAGTACAAGCCGCATTAAGGTGAAACCGCGAATGGCTCATTAAATCAGTTATGGTTCCTTAGATCGTACCCACGTTACTTGGATAACTGTGGTAATTCTAGAGCTAATACATGCAAACAGAGTCCCGACCAGAGATGGAAGGGACGCTTTTATTAGATCAAAACCAATCGGTCGGCTCGTCCGGTCCGTTTGCCTTGGTGACTCTGAATAACTTTGGGCTGATCGCACGGTCCTCGTACCGGCGACGCATCTTTCAAATGTCTGCCTTATCAACTGTCGATGGTAGGTTCTGCGCCTACCATGGTTGTAACGGGTAACGGGGAATCAGGGTTCGATTCCGGAGAGGGAGCCTGAGAAACGGCTACCACATCCAAGGAAGGCAGCAGGCGCGCAAATTACCCACTCCCGGCACGGGGAGGTAGTGACGAAAAATAACGATACGGGACTCATCCGAGGCCCCGTAATCGGAATGAGTACACTTTAAATCCTTTAACGAGTATCTATTGGAGGGCAAGTCTGGTGCCAGCAGCCGCGGTAATTCCAGCTCCAATAGCGTATATTAAAGTTGTTGCGGTTAAAAAGCTCGTAGTTGGATTTGTGTCCCACGCTGTTGGTTCACCGCCCGTCGGTGTTTAACTGGCATGTATCGTGGGACGTCCTGCCGGTGGGGCGAGCCGAAGGCGTGCGACGCGCCTCGTGCGTGCTCGTGCGTCCCGAGGCGGACCCCGTTGCAATCCTACCAGGGTGCTCTTGAGTGAGTGTCTCGGTGGGCCGGCACGTTTACTTTGAACAAATTAGAGTGCTTA
>NW_025726481.1:25000-30000 GCF_021461395.2 Schistocerca americana | reverse complement strand
CCTTTGGGCGCTCGGGCTCCCGGCAAGCGCGCGCGGTTCTTCCCGGATGACGGACCTACCTGGCCCGGCCCCGGACCCGCGCCGCTGTTGGCTCGGGATGCTCTCGGGCGGAATAATCGCTCCCGTCAGCGGCGCTTCAGCTTTGGACAATTTCACGACCCGTCTTGAAACACGGACCAAGGAGTCTAACATGTGCGCGAGTCATTGGGCTGTACGAAACCTAAAGGCGTAATGAAAGTGAAGGTCTCGCCTTGCGCGGGCCGAGGGAGGATGGGGCTTCCCCGCCCTTCACGGGGCGGCGGCCTCCGCACTCCCGGGGCGTCTCGTCCTCATTGCGAGGTGAGGCGCACCTAGAGCGTACACGTTGGGACCCGAAAGATGGTGAACTATGCCTGGCCAGGACGAAGTCAGGGGAAACCCTGATGGAGGTCCGTAGCGATTCTGACGTGCAAATCGATCGTCGGAGCTGGGTATAGGGGCGAAAGACTAATCGAACCATCTAGTAGCTGGTTCCCTCCGAAGTTTCCCTCAGGATAGCTGGTGCTCGTACGAGTCTCATCCGGTAAAGCGAATGATTAGAGGCCTTGGGGCCGAAACGACCTCAACCTATTCTCAAACTTTAAATGGGTGAGATCTCCGGCTTGCTTGATATGCTGAAGCCGCGAGCAAACGACTCGGATCGGAGTGCCAAGTGGGCCACTTTTGGTAAGCAGAACTGGCGCTGTGGGATGAACCAAACGCCGAGTTAAGGCGCCCGAATCGACGCTCATGGGAAACCATGAAAGGCGTTGGTTGCTTAAGACAGCAGGACGGTGGCCATGGAAGTCGGAATCCGCTAAGGAGTGTGTAACAACTCACCTGCCGAAGCAACTAGCCCTGAAAATGGATGGCGCTGAAGCGTCGTGCCTATACTCGGCCGTCAGTCTGGCAGTCATGGCCGGTCCTTGCGGCCGGCCGCGAAGCCCTGACGAGTAGGAGGGTCGCGGCGGTGGGCGCAGAAGGGTCTGGGCGTGAGCCTGCCTGGAGCCGCCGTCGGTGCAGATCTTGGTGGTAGTAGCAAATACTCCAGCGAGGCCCTGGAGGGCTGACGCGGAGAAGGGTTTCGTGTGAACAGCCGTTGCACACGAGTCAGTCGATCCTAAGCCCTAGGAGAAATCCGATGTTGATGGGGGCCGTCATAGCATGATGCACTTTGTGCTGGCCCCCGTTGGGCGAAAGGGAATCCGGTTCCTATTCCGGAACCCGGCAGCGGAACCGATACAAGTCGGGCCCCTCTTTTAGAGATGCTCGTCGGGGTAACCCAAAAGGACCCGGAGACGCCGTCGGGAGATCGGGGAAGAGTTTTCTTTTCTGCATGAGCGTTCGAGTTCCCTGGAATCCTCTAGCAGGGAGATAGGGTTTGGAACGCGAAGAGCACCGCAGTTGCGGCGGTGTCCCGATCTTCCCCTCGGACCTTGAAAATCCGGGAGAGGGCCACGTGGAGGTGTCGCGCCGGTTCGTACCCATATCCGCAGCAGGTCTCCAAGGTGAAGAGCCTCTAGTCGATAGAATAATGTAGGTAAGGGAAGTCGGCAAATTGGATCCGTAACTTCGGGATAAGGATTGGCTCTGAGGATCGGGGCGTGTCGGGCTTGGTCGGGAAGTGGGTCAGCGCTAACGTGCCGGGCCTGGGCGAGGTGAGTGCCGTAGGGGTGCCGGTAAGTGCGGGCGTTTAGCGCGGGCGTGGTCTGCTCTCGCCGTTGGTTGGCCTCGTGCTGGCCGGCGGTGCAGGATGCGCGCGCCTGCGCGGCGTTCGCGCCCCGGTGCTTCAACCTGCGTGCAGGATCCGAGCTCGGTCCCGTGCCTTGGCCTCCCACGGATCTTCCTTGCTGCGAGGCCGCGTCCGCCTTAGCGTGCTCCTCCGGGGGCGCGCGGGTGCGCGGATTCTCTTCGGCCGCCATTCAACGATCAACTCAGAACTGGCACGGACTGGGGGAATCCGACTGTCTAATTAAAACAAAGCATTGCGATGGCCCTAGCGGGTGTTGACGCAATGTGATTTCTGCCCAGTGCTCTGAATGTCAACGTGAAGAAATTCAAGCAAGCGCGGGTAAACGGCGGGAGTAACTATGACTCTATCTCCAACCTGCACCGTGACGTTGAGGAGGTTACAGTGTCCACCGCGACATTGAATTGGAGGGGTGTATGGTCTCCAGCGTCGGCCGGAGATCTCTCCGCACTTGGATTGGCGGGAGTAACTATGACTCTCTTAAGGTGGCCAAGTGGCGGCGGTGTGGCTGCATCCGGACTTGGCTTTTCGAAGTGCGGTCTTGATGTAGTCGTGCTGCTGCTGCGAGGTGCCTTCCTTGGGTTATAGTTACAGGGAGAGTGATGCGCAATACATGGGCCTAGCCCTCTTAGCCTCTCCTCTCCTGCGGTCTTCTCCCCTTCTCGTGGGCCCGCTGATTTTTGCAGAGTGGAAGACCGCACCAGGGGCTTGGGGGGGTTACCAGCCCCCCCTCGCATTATCCCTTTATAGTTGGGGGCAGCCGACAAGAAACAAGAGATGGTGGCCCTTCCGCTGAAGGTGCCACCCCAGCTACCCCAGCACCTATCCGGCCAACCGGCCGTAACGAAAATGCGATAGTTTGTGTAGCTCCCTTTGCTTGCAGTGAGTGCCACCGCACTTTTACCACGAAGAACGGTCTCGGGGTCCATCGCCGCCGCCAACACCCTGCGGCCGCCAACGCTGAGATCGTGACGGAGAGGCATCGCGCGAGGTGGACGGAGGAAGAAGTCCTGTCGCTCGCCAAGGCAGAGGCCGAACTGTTCCTGGAGAGGGACGCCCGGTTCTTCTTTGTAAATCAAGAACTTACCAGGATGTTCCCCGACCGAACGCTTGAGGCAATCAAGTGCCGACGGCGGCAAGCTGCCCACAAGCAGCTTGTCCGCCAATTCATGGAGGCACTTGAGATCGGTCGGGGTGAAGAGCCGGCGTCCCGCCGTGGAGCAGCGAGCTCGCTGCCTGACGCGGGCGAGGCCGCTGCGCCGCCCGTCGACGCAGCCGAGGACTTCGCGGCCGACACCACCGGGCCGCCGCCGGAGGGGCCGACTGACGCCGCCATCTGGGAGCATCTGGCGGGGCTACCTGCTTCCGCCCAGCGTTTCTCTGCCCTGGATCGAGTCATTGGTCTGGGGCGGGGCACGCCGCCCGATGTCATCCTGGGCATGCTCCCGGATGCCCTTGCGTCGGTCGGGTCCAGGGGGGAGAGGTCGATCACCAGGACACAGCGGCCGCGCCAACCATCCAAGCGGCCGCCTGCCGCCCCGCCGCTGCAGAAGCGCAAGCGGCGCCGCTGGGAATACGCGCGGACACAGGACGCCTTCCGTAGGTCGCGTGCGCGTTGCGTGCGCGGCTTGCTGGACGGCACCCTGCTGCAGCCGCCACCCGACATCCCCGGTCTGCTGGACTTCTGGGCGGACCTCTTCACGAAGAAGCCGATCTCCACCGCCGGCTTCATCCGTGACCGCCTTCTCCCGCACTCGGAGCCTGTCGCTCCTGAGTGCCTATGGGGGCCGGTCACACGTGAGGAGGTCGCTGCTGCCTTGCCGCCCAGGGGATCGGCAGCCGGGCCGGACGGCCTGACTCCAGCGGAGCTGCGGCGCCTGCCGCATGAAGTCCTGGTGAAACTCTTGAACCTCTTCCTCCTGGCCCGCGCCCTCCCCGAGCGTCTGCTTCGCGCCCGGACGTCACTTCTCCCCAAAACGGCTGCACCAACATCCCCCGCTGACTTTCGCCCCATTACGGTCTGCTCGGTGTTGGCGCGGACCTTTCACAAGGTTCTCGCGTCACGCCTGATGCGTGCATGTGCTGTGGACGAACGTCAGCGGGCATTCATCCCCCGGGATGGGATGTTGGAAAACACCTTCATCTTGGACACTGCTCTCACCGACGCAGTCCGCTCCTGTCGCTCTGTTTTTGTGGCATCGATCGACGTCTCTAAAGCGTTCGATTCGGTGGACCATGCCGCCCTCCGCCCCGTGCTGAGGGCTCATGGCCTGCCGGATTGCTTTATTGAGTACGTCGAAAGGTGTTACGAGGGTAGCACGACGGTGATAGCGGGCGGCGCCGACGTGGGCGTGCCCCTGCAGCCGGCTAGGGGTGTGCGTCAGGGTGACCCCCTCTCCCCCCTCCTTTTCAATTTTGCGGTGGACTATGTTTTGAGTCAACTTCCCTCCCACATCGGAGCTCGGATCCTTGGTCGCAGAGTTAACGCTGCGGCCTTCGCAGATGACGTCCTGCTTTTTGCATCGACCGCGAGGGGATTGCAGTCCCTCATCGACGCAGCCGTCGCAGCCCTCGCCCATCTGGGGCTGCAGATCAACGCCCGGAAGTGTTTCACCCTCGCCTTAGTCGCGTCTGGGCGCGACAAGAAGGTGAAGGTCGACGCCGACGTTACCTTCAAAGCGGGCAACGCCACCGTGCCCGCCCTACGTGTGGGTGAAACCTTCCGGTACCTGGGACTGCAATTCTCCACCGCTGGTCGCTGCGTTTTCAACCCACGACGCCACCTGGTGGAGCAGCTGGACGTCATCTCCCGAGCTCCGCTCAAGCCGCAACAGCGCCTCCACGCCCTCACCACCGTAGTTCTGCCTGGCCTGTACCATGGGCTGGCCCTCAGCCGCACCCGAGTGGGTGCGTTGAAAGCGGCAGATGTGACCATCCGTGCCGCCGTCAGGAGATGGTTCCGCCTTCCGGCGGACACTCCCCTGGGCTACTTCCACGCTCCTGTAGCCCAGGGAGGCCTCGGCATCCCATCATGCCGATGGATGGGGCCAACACTTCGCCGGTCCCGTCTCCTGGCGCTGAAGAGGATTGGGCCAGCCGCCGACGGTGCAGGCCGGGACGAGGTGCAGCGTGAGATTGAGGCGCTGGAGCGGCATCTTATGTGGGAGGGCCACCTCCTCAAATCGTCGACGCAGGTTGGAGAGATGTGGGCCGCGCGCCTGCACGTTGCCTT
>NW_025726481.1:10000-20000 GCF_021461395.2 Schistocerca americana | reverse complement strand
TACCTTAACCTAACCTATGTCGTACCTTAACCTAACCTATGTCGTACCTTAACCTAACCTATGTCGTACCTTAACCTAACCTATGTCGTACCTTAACCTAACCTATGTCGTACCTTAACCTAACCTATGTCGTACCTTAACCTAACCTATGTCGTACCTTAACCTAACCTATGTCGTACCTTAACCTAACCTATGTCGTACCTTAACCTAACCTATGTCGTACCTTAACCTAACCTATGTCGTACCTTAACCTAACCTATGTCGTACCTTAACCTAACCTATGTCGTACCTTAACCTAACCTATGTCGTACCTTAACCTAACCTATGTCGTACCTTAACCTAACCTATGTCGTACCTTAACCTAACCTGTATTGCGCCTTAACCTAACCTGTATTGCGCCTTAACCTAACCTGTATTGCGCCTTAACGTAACCTGTATTGCGCCTTAACGTAACCTGTATTGCGCCTTAACGTAACCTGTATTGCGCCTTAACGTAACCTGTATTGCGCCTTAACGTAACCTGTATTGCGCCTTAACGTAACCTGTATTGCGCCTTAACGTAACCTGTATTGCGCCTTAACGTAACCTGTATTGCGCCTTAACGTAACCTGTATTGCGCCTTAACGTAACCTGTATTGCGCCTTAACGTAACCTGTATTGCGCCTTAACGTAACCTGTATTGCGCCTTAACGTAACCTGTATTGCGCCTTAACGTAACCTGTATTGCGCCTTAACGTAACCTGTATTGCGCCTTAACGTAACCTGTATTGCGCCTTAACGTAACCTGTATTGCGCCTTAACGTAACCTGTATTGCGCCTTAACGTAACCTGTATTGCGCCTTAACGTAACCTGCATTGCGCCTTAACGTAACCTGTATTGCGCCTTAACGTAACCTGTATTGCGCCTTAACGTAACCTGTATTGCGCCTTAACGTAACCTGTATTGCGCCTTAACGTAACCTGTATTGCGCCTTAACGTAACCTGTATTGCGCCTTAACGTAACCGATATTGCGCCTTAACGTAACCTATATTGCGCCGTAACGTAACCTATATTGCGCCGTAACGTAACCCACATTGCCCCTTAACGTAACCCACATTGCCCCTTAACGTAACCCACATTGCCCCTTAACGTAACCCAACACACGTTGGGCCTTAACCCAACACACGTTGGGCCTTAACCCAACACACGTTGGGCCTTAACCCAACACACGTTGGGCCTTAACCCAACACACGTTGGGCCTTAACCCAACACACGTTGGGCCTTAACCCAACACACGTTGGGCCTTAACCCAACACACGTTGGGCCTTAACCCAACACACGTTGGGCCTTAACCCAACACACGTTGGGCCTTAACCCAACACACGTTGGGCCTTAACCCAACACACGTTGGGCCTTAACCCAACACACGTTGGGCCTTAACCCAACACACGTTGGGCCTTAACCCAACACACGTTGGGCCTTAACCCAACACACGTTGGGCCTTAACCTGCTCTGTAATTGTCATACGACGCGTTAAATTAGTGTAGTGTTGCCTAACTGCAACCCCCGCAATATAGTTTGCTACTCGCACTGCCCGGTCCCCAGTGTATCGCTTCATGTTAAACACCTTGCAGCTATACACTGTAATGTGGATGGCAGCAGGACGTACATGCTCAATGCCCTTTGCAGTTGTTCATTGGCATTTGCAGTTGTTCATTGGCATTCGCATGTGCGAAGCACTTAGCCTACGCTGTGGTACGGCCTGTGTCAACTGTCCGCTGATGTTGTACGTCCAAATCACACACTGTACTGCACATTGGTCCTCATGTACTGAATGATACATCGTGGTACATGTGACCGTACAACGACTGCGCCAACAACGGCGAACCATGCGGTCCAAATGTTGTGCACTCAGCTACGTGTCGTCTCCCTATAAGAGCTGGATTGCAGTGTGGTATGCCCTGGATGGCGATCAGCATGAGCCGTCTGTTGATGTAGTGGCGCGTGTTGTCAGACGTAGTCGTCTCTTCTCACACACCGTGATAGCATGGTGCACTGCGTTCCACATCTGCGACATGCGACAGAGGCCGGTTGACAGTCGTTCGCGCAATGGACATCGCATACGTACGGGGGCCACCTTCCACGTGTTCGCGAAGCGTGCACATGTTGTTGCGTGTATGTGGGCAGACATAGTGTGTCGTGACACCTGACACAGGCATGCAACAATCGTTGAATTTGCAAATGGCGATGGACGCCTACGTTTGCTGGTGACGTTATGCAAATGAACAACTGGTAAACCGTTGTGGTGCGGTTGTTCTCGCTAGAGGTGAATCAGTGATGGCGACGATCGGTTGAGCTACCAACCGGTTGTTCCAGCGATACCCACCATGCCCACGAACGTGAATGGCATCTGGGTGTGAAGCGATACGCGGCGGTGGCTGGGTGGGACCGTCCCCGGCCGGTGAGGGGGGGCCTCCCGGCGTGCTGGCCGCGCGGTGCGTGGGCGCACGCGCTACAGCCGGCTGGTGGGGGCGGCCAGTGGCAGGCGCGCCGGCCGACGGAGGCGGCAGGCGGCGCAGCTGCGCGCCGGCGCACCCTGCACGCGGCGCCGTGCGGCCAAAGTAGGTCCTCGCGGGCCCGGTGCGAAGCGCGGTGGACATCTGCAGTGTGCTGGTCCGATTGAGGACTGTGTGCGCTGAGGATGCGCCGCCGCCCGGCGCTCGGCGCCGCGACGCCGTCTGCTGCTCGGTCGCCTCTGCGGTTCTCGCAGGTGGTTTGTATCGTAGCTGTGCGGACGTGTTGGCGCGTGCGCTGTGCTGGGAGAGTTCGCTTCGGCACCCAAGTGGGGCTTTTGTCCTTCTGTGGCGCTGGCGTTGGAGCTGCCGGTCACCGTAGGTGGCGCGTGTTGTCTCCCGCCGGCAATGCCACGACAGCACGCTCCCGGGCCTCTGTCGGCAGCGGCAAGCTCAGTTGGGAGCACGGGTGGTCGCACCTAAAGCGTCTACTCGCCAAACTCCGGGCGATTGCGCCTCTCTCGAACCCGACCAAGTACTTAGGACGGCGCTGCGCGCCGCCGGGACCTGAGAGGGTTTCGAGGTGTATTGTGCAGGGGAGCTCAGCCTCCTCCTGTTTGCAGAATAATTGAGCGGACGCTTGCGTGTTCGCGCGGGCCCCCGGGACACACTCCCGGGCGGCCGGCTGCTCAGCTCTAGTTGACGCAGCTCCCTGGTTGATCCTGCCAGTAGTCATATGCTTGTCTCAAAGATTAAGCCATGCATGTCTCAGTACAAGCCGCATTAAGGTGAAACCGCGAATGGCTCATTAAATCAGTTATGGTTCCTTAGATCGTACCCACGTTACTTGGATAACTGTGGTAATTCTAGAGCTAATACATGCAAACAGAGTCCCGAGTCTGGCGTGAGGTCAGTCGCTTGACGGCGCGTTTCGGCGCGGGCCCGCCCGTTGCCGGCGCGCCGTAAGGCACGGAGGCCCGCACTGGGGCGTATCGCTTTCCAGTCGGGCGTGCCGCGGCAGTCCTCACTCGGGGAAGTGAAGCGTCTCTTACAGCCTCTCCTTCCCAAGTAGCTCTTTCCGCCTTCCCGTGGTGCCAGACGTCAAGCTCGGCATTCTGCCTTGCGTCAAAAGGGAGAGCTGCGACCCAACCCGATGCGAAAGCGAAGGGTGCGTGGCACAGGGGGAGCTGTGTCAAGGGACCGAACACCAGTCCCTTTCTGTTCGCAGGGCACAGACCAGCAGGTGCTCTGCATGCCGGCGACCTCGTTTGTCGGCGTGGGATCGCGGCGCGAGTCGGCAAGGGTGCTTCGCCGCGCCCCTGGGTAACCGGGGCGTGTTCTGCCAAACCCAGGAGGTGGTGACATCGCCTGGGCTAGGTTAGATGGGCCCAGACCGCCGAACGACTGGGGGACCGACCCACCACCTGAGTAGGAGTGGGTCTTCGGCCTTCAGGTGGAAACTCGGGCTAGTAGGCGGCGAAGGGCGAGGGGTGCATCCGCCTCTCCGGAGTGCGGGGTGCACTTGCCGAGGAGCGTCGAGTGAAATCGTCGACGACGAGGCCTTCGACGGGGACCAGTGCGCTGGCAACGGCGCGTTGAACCCTGCAGCTCAGGAGTGCCCTTGACCTAGGGGCGAGGTCGGTGGGCGAGCTGCAACAGTCCCCCCCCATGCCAGAGGAGCCGGTCCGGGGTAAGAGACGGGCTCCCAACCTTCTTTCACTCGTCAACATCATGGCAGATCAAGAGACGAGTGACTCGAGTGCGCTTTCGAGGGCGAGTATGTCCGCTGTCCCTACCTCACAGGAGGAAGTGGGACACGAAGATGAAAACATTTATGAAAGACACTGTCGCATCAGTCAAATTCTTGACTCAAGTGTCAAAAACGGAAAGATTAGTCAGGCCGCGGTCCTGGCAATAAAGAATGAGCTTGCTGCCTGGGCCATAGCACATGCAAAGCTAGAAGGGCGGCTTGAAGAATTGGAGAAAGAGAATACCAGACTTCGACAACAACCGACTAAGACATGGGCTGGAGTGGTGGCGCAAACCGCCACGAAGGCCCAAACAACCAAGGAAACGATTGCCAAGGTTTCGAAGAAACCAGACACGGCAGTCTTCCTAAGACCACTACCTGGACAGACCATCAAAAAAGTACAAGAAATTTTCACAACAACCATTGACCCGGCAAAAGATAAAATCAAAGTGAACAAAGTGAAAGCTACTAAGAATGTGGTAATCGTGGATCTTGCCACAGAAGAAGATAGAGACAAGATACTAAATAATAGTAAACTAAAGAAGGCAGTCAAATGTGAACCACTAAAAAAGAGAAATCCATTAGTTATCCTCTATGATGTACCTGTAGCCTTGACCGAAAGTGACATGTATGAAACCCTTTATAACCAGAATTTTGATGACTGTGAGTGGGAAACGTTCAAAAATGAATTCAAGCTGCGTTTTAAAACCGGACCTCGGGAACGAGATGTTGTCCATCACGTCGCCGAGGTTTCTGGTAAGATGTGGCGCAAATTAACCGCTATGGGCAAAGTATATATAGGGTTTCACGCAATTAATGTCAGAGACTACTTAGTAGTCCCCCGATGCCACAATTGTGGCGATCTGGACCATGTCCATAAGCACTGCGAAAGAAAGCCGGCCTGCTCCAGGTGTGGGGCAGAAGACCACACAAGAAAGAATTGCAACAAAAATGTAACCTGCATTCCTTGCACAAAAAGAGGAAGAAAACCGTGCAACACCACCGGAAGGAACTGCCCAACGTACAGGATGTTGGAACAAAGACTAATTTCGCGAATTGACTATGGCTGAGGCCATAACTGAACTCAGGAAGCCTAAAAGGAAATCCCCAAGCAAGAGGTTGAGGGACGCTCTGAGAGCAAGCAAATTCAAACAATTTCTACAAAAAGTCATGCAACCAAGATCCATGGTAATAATAATGAAAGATGTATGTGTACAAACAGATCCGTGCGAAGAAGAAGCTCCCTCTCCTCCTTGCTGGGGACCTGGGTCGAACCAAGAACCTTCTCGGCCACGAAGGCATCCTGTACCTGGGAGTTCACTTCCACTTAGTAAAGAATCAGAAAACACCGCACAAGTCCAGTTTGATGAAGTGACTAGCACAAACTCATCCCCTGTATCACCAACTCAGAGAGGAATGGGAATAGACCCCCAACGAATATACCCCAACCTGGAGCATGCACTGCAACTCTCCAGATTGGAGGAGCCGGCAATCCTCACCACGGCACTAAGACGTGTGGTACGTGTCGGCCATGAATATGGCAGAGATGTCACCTTCCCAGTAATGGAGGCTGTGGATAGAATCCAGCTCAAGACAATGAATCTCCCCACCGACTTCGGAGCCCTGCGAGATCTAGTTAAAAAGGTATTTGAAAGACGTAATGAGAATTTCAACATAGAAGAATTATATCACCAAGCAGTAATAACCAATGGTAGAGTAGCTCACGACTGGTCCAAAAACTGGCCAGAATCACATATTCATACCTACTTCCCACGTGAACCAAATAAACGTGGGTCAGATAAACGCACACAACAGTAAACTGGTCTTGCAGGAACTTCGGAGGGTGGTGGAAGAGAAGAGTCTAGACGTACTCTGTCTACAGGAACCGTACTCTCAAGCGGGACGAATCCCATACATGGCTGCCAATTGGCAAATGATATACACTGGAGTAGAACCAAAAGCAGCAATAATAATAACAAACAAATCATTCAGAACCACGGTCCTCGCGCAGTTTTCGAGCGAACACTGCAATGTCGTGGAACTCCAAACATCGAAAGGAGTGATCTACATCTCAAACATTTACTTCCAATATGGGCGAGAAATAGATGAGTTTTTGGAGATACTCACACAGGTTACCACGGCACTGCGGGGACGCAGGATGATAGTGACGGCAGACATAAATGCAAAGTCCCCCCTGTGGTTCAGTGGCACTCACGATGATCGAGGACTAAAGGCCGAAGAGACGATAATGGCATTGCAACTGGTGGTTGCAAACCAACAAGGGAACCCCCCCACCTATACAGGCGGCGGGGGAGATGGCACAAATATAGATGTGACGTTGGTAACATCAAATCTCATCACAAAAGTCAACAACTGGAAAGTGTGGGACAGAGCAACCACCAGTGACCATAACTTAATTTCTTTCAACATTGGGGAAAGGGAGTGCCACAGGGACATGGGGTGGGAGCTGCAGTTCAACTATAACAAAGCCAACTGGGACCGTCTCGCGGAGGAGTGCGACATCCCGACATTGCTGGAGGGTGATGAAAACGTAGATGAATACGCCGAAGAGCTGGTACAGGCTATCACCAGGGCGGTGCGAGCCGCGGTACCAACCAGGAGGAGAGCCGTCGCGGCCACCCCCACACCATGGTCGGCTGAATTAGAACAGATGCGCCAGGCTGTAAGGAGGGCGAGGAGGTATTACCAGCGGAGTGTCGTCTGGAGAGAGAAACAAAGATGGCTACAGATCTACAGAGAGAGCAAGGATCAATTCCAACAGGAGCTCAGGGCTGTCAGACTCAGAAGTTGGGAGAGTTACGTAAAAAGCCAATTGGCTACGGACCCTTGGGGAGTCCCATACAAGTTAGTAAGAGAGAAAATAAGATCACCTATGGTGCTCTCCACTGTCAGGGACGGGGACCGGATGACGGGCACGTGGCAGGAAACTGCCGAGGCCCTCCTCCGGGTCCTGTTGCCTGACGACGTGGAAGATAATGAGACGGATGAACAGAAAGAAATAAGAAGAGAAGACCAAAGGGACTACAACAATAACATAAGAACTTACCCCTTCTCTGAAGAGGAAGTCGCTGCCCAAATAAAGGCCCTTAAAAAGGGTAAAGCTCCTGGCCCAGACGGCATTACTGCGGAGGTGGTGCAATTCCTTGCCCCCCAGCTCGTAGCTCCTCTCACTAAGTTGTACAACGAGTGCTTACAACTCGGGAAATTCCCAGCAATTTGGAAAAAAGCAAATGTAATAATAATTAAAAAGAGTCCAGACAAAGATCCTACAGAAATCAAGTCTTATAGACCTATCTGCCTGCTAGATGTACTGGGCAAACTTTTTGAGAGGTTACTAGCACACAGACTGACAGCACACCGCATGCTGTGTGGGATGAGCGACAGACAATTCGGTTTTCGGTCTGGGTGTTCTGCGTCTGACGCAATCGCCCTGGCTGCCGAGGTCTGTGGCTCTGCCCCGCACAAGTATGTTGTCGGCATCATGGTAGACATCAGTGGCGCCTTCGACAACCTGTGGTGGCCCTCACTCTTTTCCCGCCTGCGGGAAAGGAACTGTCCAGGGCTACTATACGGCTGTCTGAGGAGCTATTGTGTAGACAGGGAGGTCTCGCTATCGGCCCCTAGCGGCATAGTCAGGAAGATTGTGACCAAAGGATGTCCTCAGGGCTCTGTCCTTGGACCTCTCTTTTGGGACATAAATATGGAGCCTCTACTTGAGGATCTAAAGAATTGTGACGATGTGCTAGAGGTCATAGCATACGCGGACGACCTCCTCTTGCTGGTCGGCGGCCGTAGCCGTGAGGATTTAGAACCAAAAGTGGAGAGAGCTATAACTGTGCTTACATCGTGGTGCCAAAGAAGTAAAATGACTATTGCGCCCAATAAATCAACATACTTGCTTCTCAAAGGCCAATTGGTCAGAAATCCCACAGTTAGAATCAACGGCATGCCAGTTCTTCGGCGCCGTGAGGCCCGATATCTGGGTGTAATCATCGATGAGAGGTGGAACTTTGCAACACATATTGACACCGTATCCCAAAAGTCACTGGTCTTACTAAATAACCTCATTGGAATAGGTCACAAGCGATTCCACCTGCCACCAAATCTAATAAAACTATATCACAATAGTATTCTGACCTCTATAGTAGGATACGGATCAGGAGTCTGGGCACACAGACTCACGAGGGTCATGCCTGCCATGGCCGTAAGAAGAGTGCAGCGGAACATGCTTCTACGTTCAGCAGGGGCTTACAGAACTACACCAGGAGGAGCGTTATTAGTACTAATGGGGATTTGCCCATTAGACATAAAAATCAGGGAGCAAGCCGCCTGGTACTGGGTGAAGAAGGAAAACAGGGATAAAATCAGGGAAATACTTGGGGTCTATGCGGGGGACAGATATGCTATCAAAAAGAGGGGAATTGAACTTTGGCAGAATCAATGGAGTAGTGAGGAAACGGGACGCAGAACTTATGAACTGCTACCAGACATCGAGGAAAGGCTAAAACTTACATTTTTCACACCCACAAGAGGAATGCTGCACTTTCTTACTGGACATGGACCATACCCGACATATCTATGTCGGTTTGGGAAACAGGCTACACCAGCGTGCGACTGTGGTGCTGTGCAAGGTACCCCAGAACATGTGGTGTATGAGTGCCACCTCTTCGATGATGTGGCCCATGATCTACGACAACAGCTACCAAATAGGGACACGTACCACATATTAAGAAGCGAAAGCACTTTCAACATCTTAAATACTCTCACTGATGTGATATCAAAGAAAGTAATTAAGAACTTTCTTAGGGACAACCACCAGTGAAGGACTAACATTTCCACCGAATTAGACTCGTACACCCTTCCTGTACCGCCAAGTGGGGACCTGGCCAGCCGTCATACGGCTGGAATCCGCCTTACCATGGACTAGGAGGGAGGGGGGTACAAAACACCGGATTTGACCGCACACCAATTGTGACATGTAGTTAGGTTAGATTAGAGTAGAAGATAGAATAATACTAGAGTAGACTGCAGCGACACCAACTTACGGCCAGCCCAGTGCCAGGGGCACGCCCGCTGGGATTAGCTCAGTGGGCCGTGGCCAACACCAGTAGGTTTATAGTAGCACTGGCACACCTGTAACGCTGCAGGTAGAATGTAGACTAAATTAAGAAGCTTAGTATCCCATAGCGGTTAGACTAGAATAAAACAATAGAAGTACCTGTAGTGTAGAAAAAGCTGCATTAATTGTATCATTTGTAAGACCCACTAATGTAGTTAGGGAGTGGGTTATATGAATAATGTAATATGATGTTATGAATAAAGATTTTTTTTTTTTTTTTTTTTTTTTTTTAAAAAAAAAAAAAAAAAACAGAGTCCCGACCAGAGATGGAAGGGACGCTTTTATTAGATCAAAACCAATCGGTCGGCTCGTCCGGTCCGTTTGCCTTGGTGACTCTGAATAACTTTGGGCTGATCGCACGGTCCTCGTACCGGCGACGCATCTTTCAAATGTCTGCCTTATCAACTGTCGATGGTAGGTTCTGCGCCTACCATGGTTGTAACGGGTAACGGGGAATCAGGGTTCGATTCCGGAGAGGGAGCCTGAGAAACGGCTACCACATCCAAGGAAGGCAGCAGGCGCGCAAATTACCCACTCCCGGCACGGGGAGGTAGTGACGAAAAATAACGATACGGGACTCATCCGAGGCCCCGTAATCGGAATGAGTACACTTTAA
>NW_025726481.1:0-2500 GCF_021461395.2 Schistocerca americana | reverse complement strand
CTGAGCGGTCAGCTAGGAGGCGCTCCATCCATGTCGGTACCGGTGAGCGTTGCACTCGCAGTCGCAAGAACGTACGGCAAGTATATTACCTGGAAGAGTCAATGACAGTCCACGCCCCCCTGCGTGGGAAGAGTCTTTCTAGGCCATGACCCACCGGAAGGGCGCAGCGTCCCCCACCCCAGACATGTGACGTCACACCATCGGTATTGACGACTAGACTGATTCCTTATAATCATTTGCCATACACCGGTGGAAGCTGCCGAGACGAGTAACTACATAGCGGGCTCGCCGTGTCACTAATGTACAGAGATACAACAGTTTCGACTGGAACCGGATTAAACGTATACACGGCGCTGATTAGTAATAGATAGAGCCATCAGAATACAGATAATGTATACAACTGTCCGTATACATGCTGAAAGACTCTGCTCACAATCACAACCACACGTCAGCCACACACCCTTATCACGCACTACTCTCTGCCTGTAACACGCACACAGACAATATGTAAGCACCAGCATGGAACAACACCCAGTGCATCCTCTCCGCCACATTAGACAATCCACACTGTCATAACCAGACTGGGAGGTCCACTCAGAAAACAGAATATCCCACCCACCCGACAACCACCATTGCTCAGCCAAGCCACCAACACCCACACATGTCCTACACAGGGGTGCACCCAACATCACAATACTGCCTCCTCTCACAGCACACAAACAATGGCAGGAATGAAAGACACAGGTCTGCCACAAGCATGGAATGAGAGCGCCGCCTGTCATGAGCCAAAGGTGCATCCTGACGTGGCAAATCAGATGATGCCGCAGGCATCCACTTACTATAATCACAATCAACAAACCGGCCGCCCCGCCCCGCCCCCCATTAAACCTTTCCTTACAACAATGTGTACCTTAACCTAACCTATATCGTACCGTAACCTAACCTATATCGTACCGTAACCTAACCTATGTCGTACCGTAACCTAACCTATGTCGTACCGTAACCTAACCTATGTCGTACCGTAACCTAACCTATGTCGTACCGTAACCTAACCTATGTCGTACCGTAACCTAACCTATGTCGTACCGTAACCTAACCTATGTCGTACCGTAACCTAACCTATGTCGTACCGTAACCTAACCTATGTCGTACCGTAACCTAACCTATGTCGTACCGTAACCTAACCTATGTCGTACCGTAACCTAACCTATGTCGTACCTTAACCTAACCTATGTCGTACCTTAACCTAACCTATGTCGTACCTTAACCTAACCTATGTCGTACCTTAACCTAACCTATGTCGTACCTTAACCTAACCTATGTCGTACCTTAACCTAACCTATGTCGTACCTTAACCTAACCTATGTCGTACCTTAACCTAACCTATGTCGTACCTTAACCTAACCTATGTCGTACCTTAACCTAACCTATGTCGTACCTTAACCTAACCTATGTCGTACCTTAACCTAACCTATGTCGTACCTTAACCTAACCTATGTCGTACCTTAACCTAACCTATGTCGTACCTTAACCTAACCTATGTCGTACCTTAACCTAACCTATGTCGTACCTTAACCTAACCTATGTCGTACCTTAACCTAACCTATGTCGTACCTTAACCTAACCTATGTCGTACCTTAACCTAACCTATGTCGTACCTTAACCTAACCTATGTCGTACCTTAACCTAACCTATGTCGTACCTTAACCTAACCTATGTCGTACCTTAACCTAACCTATGTCGTACCTTAACCTAACCTATGTCGTACCTTAACCTAACCTATGTCGTACCTTAACCTAACCTATGTCGTACCTTAACCTAACCTATGTCGTACCTTAACCTAACCTATGTCGTACCTTAACCTAACCTATGTCGTACCTTAACCTAACCTATGTCGTACCTTAACCTAACCTATGTCGTACCTTAACCTAACCTATGTCGTACCTTAACCTAACCTATGTCGTACCTTAACCTAACCTATGTCGTACCTTAACCTAACCTGTATTGCGCCTTAACCTAACCTGTATTGCGCCTTAACCTAACCTGTATTGCGCCTTAACGTAACCTGTATTGCGCCTTAACGTAACCTGTATTGCGCCTTAACGTAACCTGTATTGCGCCTTAACGTAACCTGTATTGCGCCTTAACGTAACCTGTATTGCGCCTTAACGTAACCTGTATTGCGCCTTAACGTAACCTGTATTGCGCCTTAACGTAACCTGTATTGCGCCTTAACGTAACCTGTATTGCGCCTTAACGTAACCTGTATTGCGCCTTAACGTAACCTGTATTGCGCCTTAACGTAACCTGTATTGCGCCTTAACGTAACCTGTATTGCGCCTTAACGTAACCTGTATTGCGCCTTAACGTAACCTGTATTGCGCCTTAACGTAACCTGTATTGCGCCTTAACGTAACCTGTATTGCGCCTTAACGTAACCTGTATTGCGCCTTAACGTAACCTGTATTGCGCCTTAACGTAACCTGTATTGCGCCTTAAC